>NC_056742.1:96842314-97069814 GCF_019279795.1 Protopterus annectens
CAGTACCAACAACTCTAATTAAAACCTGCCTGGAAGCACTATGTCCATTATTTTCCAGATTAATAAAAAATGCAGTTGTATATGAATTTACCATAAAGTACAGCTGTATCCCACTTACTATAACTGTAGATGTTCGAGTAAATCAATTTTACAGATTTTGCAGAAGCCTGCAACTAGCCCGACTTCCAAAGTCTTAGCATCATCCCAAGCCGATGGATGTTTTATGACCCATGTCTGGATGGTTTAAAGGGCTGCAGGGTTAGCTTTTCCAATGCATAATTTAAGGCCCATGCAGGAATATGGTCCCCTCCTGGGTGTCTTAAGTTTATCACCACTCAGAAATAGTTTCATGTACAGGCGTCAGAAAAGTAGTGCAGTCATCTGCAAGTAAGCTGAAATTGCCACGCATGAACCTTTATGCTGGAGTAAGAAAGACCCGGTTAAAACAGGTGAGACAGGTAAAGCAATAATGAATGAATGTCTGCTTAAGCTGGAATAGTCTGTTGGCCATGACACCAAAAGGAGAATCTTTCACATTTTTCCATGCATGATTTCCTAGTGTTCGGCTTCCTTACCTGCTTTAGAATAGATAACACCTCCTTCGGATAAGGCATAAATGTGGGGTGTAATGGCGCAATCCTCCAGGCAGCCAGGTTGAGAGACGTAAGGCTGGGATGGAAAACTGATGCCCTCATTTGGCTGAGAAGGTCTGTGTCCTTCAGGAGCATGCAAATTCTCCACTCACTGAGGGTGAGGAGTAGACAGAACCAATGTTGTCTGGGCCAGAAGGGGGCTACCAGAATCATGCTGTGTTTGTCAGTCCTGGTCTTGGTAAGTTTCCTCAGAATCAAAGGTAATGGTAGAAAGACATACAGGAATTTCAAGCTCCATGTGACGTAAAAAGCATCTATCTTCCAGACTCTCTCCTGCTGGGTTTTGGTACAGACTCTCAGAAGTTGCTTGTTCTGGGGAAAGTCAAATAGGTCTACAGATGAAAACACCCCACAGCATACCGAGATCCAGGAGCACTTTCCTTTTCAACATCCATTTGCTTGGGTATTGTATGTCCCTTTTCAGGGAATCTTGCTGTGGCCTAGTATGTATGATGCAATGAGAGTGATCCCCAAGTCCTGGGCCAGTATCTATATCTGCCTGATAAAGCTGCATAAGGGGTAAGACAAGGTACTCCCTCATTTGTTTATGTACTATATGACTATGGTACTGTCTGTCCAGATTTACAGGGTTTCTGGACACGGGTGATGTTGGAAAGCTTTTATGGCTAGAAAAACTGCTAGCATTTCTTTTAGATTGATATGTAATTGTCTCTGTTGTGGGGACTGAATGCTCTGTACCCTCACTGGACTTATGTGGGCTACCCAAGCTACATCTCAGGTGTCTGTGGTGACAGACTTGTCTGAGGCAGAGTGAAAGTTACTCCTGGGTTATTTTGTATGATCACTGGCCCTAGAGGCTGCAAAGGTGCCTATGCCTTGGTCGACTTGGAGGTGGATGCAATCACTTCTTCTGTGGACCTCCCACCTCTGGATTCTTGCTTTTTTTCCCCATCTTTTTTGCTTTTTGGGATCACACCAATGGTCGCTGGAATGGTACTGTAACCTGCAGAAGATGGGGGTTGCAACACTACTAAAGAAGCTGACAATGAGGATTCCATGTGTGCAGGGAGTACCTCCACCCTACATTTAAGGGTTCTTTGCACAGAATTTGGCACAGCCAGAGCAGTTAAGATATTGTGCTGAGGCTCCAAACAAAACCATCAAAACTACTGAAAATCTTTATGTGGGATTTGCTTTCCAAAGGACAAACAGTTATTAAGCCAGTCTGACTGCATGGCAAGAAAGAACTAAAGACGGTGCTGATGGACATCTTTCTTATACCCAGATGTCTGGACATCAGTCATAAAATATGTGCCAGCATGGGATGATGCTAAGACTCTGGAAATTGGGCTGGTTATGGGCTTCTGCACAGCAGGAAAAGCCAAGGATTACTACTGCAACATTGACCACTAAGAACATCAGTTGATGTCCTACAAATCACTGTTGCAAACTATTGGATTATCTTGCCAAATAACCTGGACATCTATCTTGCCAAATAACCTGGACATCTACAGGTAACATAGCCAAAATCTTTCAGAGAGACACATGTCCAATGTACGACCCAAAACTGCAGGCATATCAGCACATAAGTGGATGTATAGGCATAAATCCTCAGATCATCTCCAAGCCAGTAAAGCTGTAGACACCTGAGAGAACAAAATTATCTGGTCAACTAAGAGACAGGAGAGGCAAAAGGAGAGTAGCCCCTTCGGTCCATGAAGAAAAAAGAAGAAACTTAGGAGGACGAAGGTAGCATGGGAAAGAATACTGCAACAGTGATCAGCAAGACATCTGCTGTTATGGTAAGTTCTTATACAACTGCACTATGTCCTTCCTTAGATCACTATTGCAGTATTTCAAACTGGTGGATGATTCCCAATGATTAGGAAGCATTAAGTGTAGCTGGTTGAAGAATAGAAGTGTTGTCCAGTAATCCAGACAGGACTGCTCTGGCAAAGGCAGGTCTGGGTTTATAAAAAGCATCCTCTTTGCAATATTTGGTAAAGATATCCACAAAAGCCCAAGTAGCTGCTTTTAGAATTTTTCTAGAGTTAATCCCCTTGTAAAGGGCTCCAGATGAGGCCACTACTCTAACAGTGTTCCTTTGCTGGAAAAGGTAAGGATTTGTCATGTTGAGTATAACAAAAAGGAATAGATTAAGAAATCCAGTTATCGACAGTTTATTTAGAAAATGGGTTCCCTGGCTTGGAATCCTGGAAACAGACAAACAGTTGGTCCAAACTGAAGATATCTTTAGTCTTATCCTGGTAGAATCTGAGTTGTCTATGCACACCAAGAAAATGTAGAATCCCTTCTTCCTTGTTTTATGGATTAGAGAAGAAGGTAGGAAGACTTATGGCCTGACTGAGGGGCAGTTCATTTACCACTTTAGGCATAAAGGAGTGACTAGCACTCAAAGACACACTATTCTTGTGAAAAATAAGAAAGGGAGGTGTCGCTATAGGGGCCTGTAGTTAGGAAACTCATCTAGCTAAGGTGAGAAATACCAGAGGAATGGTTTTCCGAGTACAAAAATTGAGACAGGCAGAGGTTGCTGGGTCGAAAAGCAGGAAAGTGAGTTTCTCCAGCACATAACTGAGGTCCCAAGTAGGCAGGAGAGTTTCCTTGGAAATTTCAGGTGGAGTACACCTTTTAAGAACTGTTTAACCTCTAATCTGGTCAGAAAAGGAGGTCTCAGAGGTAGGAAATCAGATATGGCTGAAATGTGTGTCTTAACAGATGAATATACTAGGGACAGATTTCAACAGCTCACAGAAACAGGAGAGGACCATTGGGGTATTAGCTTATACTGAGTCCCATTTTTAAGGCAGACAGCAGACAATAAATCTTTTCCATTTTGTTATTTAAGATTTCCTGGTAGTAGGTTTTCTTGCCTCCCGGAGAACCTTAAGCACGCACACAGGAAATTAGTGAGTAAAAAGGATCAGAATCCTATCATCCATAATGTCAAGTTGAGGGATGGCGGGCTGGGATGAAGTAATAAGCCCTTCTGCTGTGTGAGCAAGTCTGCTGTGGAAGGCAGATTCTGGTGCTGTCCCTTGGCTTAGTGGATGAGAAGGGGAACCAATGCTGCCTTGGCCAACAGGGGGTCACTGGAAAGATCTTTTGAGTATTCTTTATGGATCCTTAGCAAGATCTTGGGGAGAAGAGGAAGTAGAAGTAAGACATACATGAACCTCCCTTTCTAAAGAAAAGGCACTGTGTTGAGGACAGTAGGTCTTGGTATAAAAGAGTGGAAACTGTTTGTTTTGGATGGATGCAAACAGATGCTTTTGTGCACCCCACATCTGTAGACTATGTACAAGATCTCCCAGTTCAACATTCGTTCATGGGGATCTTCCCTTGATCTGTTTAAAATGTCTGCCGGGACACTGTCCTGTGAAGGAATGTATACTGCTTGAAGAGACATGCTTGCTTTTGTGGCCTGCTCCCATGCCAAAAGAGCCAGTCTGCAAAGTTGATTGGATCTGATGCCCCCTACTTGTTTATATACCACACAACTGCTATGTTAGCTGTGAACACTCTTATGCGACCTGGTTTCCAAAAATGAGAGATCTACACAGCCTGTATTAGTGCCAACTTCTTCAGACAGATGGGCTCTGAACTTAGATTTGTTGGCCATTGTTCCTGAACTCTCAAGGTTGCCCATTCATGCTCCCCATGCATCGTCCCATGCATCTGTTTCTACCTCCCCTACTTGTTTATATACCATACAACTGCTATGTTATCTGTGAACACTCATGCAACCTGGTTTCCAAGAATGGGAGAAGATTTACACAGCCTGTATTAGTGCCATCTTCTTCAGACAGATGTGCTCTGAACTTAGATTTGTTGGCCATTGTTCCTGAACTCTCAAGGTTGCCCATACATGCTCCCCATGCATCGTCTCATGCATCTCTTTCGAACTCCTGCACTGTGAGTAGTTTGAAGGGCAATCTCGGGTTGAGTTTTACCTGTGATATCCACCAAAAGATTTCTTTAGGCAAGGCAGGAGAGGAATCTAGGTGTCTAGGGGATGGGAATGTTGGGACTAGGAATATTTCAGGTACCATTGGATGTTCCTCATATGGGGTCTGGCAGAGGAGACCATGGGGAGGGTGGCTGCCACGAACACCAGTGCTTTGGGGATCTCCCGTGTAGTACGGGATTGAAGAGGAAGAAGAGAAAGAAAGTAACTGGTGTGGCACTGCACTTTGTCTAGTACTAGGAAAGCTTGTATGAGTTTGATGTCTAGTCTGGACCCCATGAAAACTAGGTCTCGGGTTAGCTTCACTGCATATTTCTTTATGTTTATTGTGAACTCCAGACCCTGAAGTAGAGAAAAGGTGAAGTTGAGATGACTTAAGAGTATCTGCTGAGAGGATGTCTGTATTAGTAGGTCATCAAAATAAAGAAATATCTGAATTCCCTGAGTTCTGCACAAAGCTATGACTGGAATAAGACACTTTGTGAAAACTCTGGGAGATGCAGAAAGTCCAAAAGGCAAAGCAGAGAATTTTAAGTGTGATGAGCAAGTAGAAAATCTCAGAAAGCTCCTGTCAGCAGGATGAATAAGAATGCAGAGACAGGCATCCTTTAGGACCAGAGATAAAAGGAAGACTTGTGGAAGAATGAATGGTAGCTGAGTTTGTAGGGATATCATTTTGAAAGACGGGTCACAGAGAAATGTGTTGAAGGTAGAAAGACCCAGAATTGGTCTCCAGTCTCCCTCTTTTCTTGAAACAAGGAATAATCTGGAATAGAAGTCTTTTCTCACAAACTGTGGAGGCACCAGTCTATTGTGCCTTACTTTAGCAAGGCCTGAATGATAGGAGAGAGCAACTGTATCTGACTACAAGGAGGAGAAGGGATGCCACTGAATGGAGGAACTTCTTTCCAAGTTATTCTGTACCCATTCTGAATTACATAAAGAGCCCATTTGTCTAAAGTCATGAATAGCCAGTTTTTTTAGGGATGAGGTGAGCCTTTTGGATACAGGTAGGGATGAACCAACAGGTACGGAAGGTGAAAGAGGGTAGTCAGGCACACTTGGCTGGGTAAGGAGGCCTCCCAGACCTAGAGTCCCTGTTTGGTTAGTCGTGGAATCTTTTCCTGGGCAATTTCTTGGCCTTATGAGAAGGCCTAGACTCCCTACAACTGAAACATGTGCGTTTTACACAGTAGCTCCTTTGTTATCTGGGCATTGAAGTGATAAAGATCTGTCTATACTCCTTCATCATTTTACCTTGTTCTTGTAATTGTTTGACAAGACTAGCAGCATCTGAACCAAGCAAAAGGACCTTCTTTAAAGGAGAGTCTAAAAGTTTTGCTTTAATATCCTCTGGGTGGGGTTGAGTGCATATATCCTGTTCACAGAACCTATAGCAGTTGCCCTGGAGGAAGCTTCTACTGCATCACAGCTGCATTTTATGCTGTGCCTAGCCACTTGGGAAGACTGAGACACCACAGATAAGGCATGTTGCTAACTGCTTGAATCCACAGTGGAGGACAAAGTTTTATTTAAATATTCCAGAACAGACATGCATTTAGTCATTTGGGTATGATAATTCAGAGCTCTAAAAACTAGAGTGGAGGATGTATAAACTTTTTCCCCAATTTGACTACTGCCCTGCTGCCTTTATTTGAAGGAAGAACATTGGCAGCCGGAAGTGACTTAGAGGGCTCATCTATAGACACTGAAAGCACAGAAGGGTCTGCCACATGTTTTTTCTACAGAAATGTTAAGTCTTGAGATATTTTGCAAAATCTATCAGGCATTTTAGGAAATGGTGGTTGAGAGTCTGGTGCTGTGGAAGTGGATACAAAGGCATCAAGGAAAAACTCCAGAACAGGAGGTACAGGTGCAAAAGCAGGAATATCTGTTTTGAAAATGCTACAGTATCTCTGTTGCACCTCAGAAATCTGCTTAGATTCCCATTAAGAATGTTTCATTATATTACCAATAATTTCCCCAAATGAAGTTTCTCTAACAGGGGTGTCAGGTGAAAGTGAATCTTCATCACCAAAAGCCATTTGGCCTGGTGAGTAGATCTGGGAAGAACAGGCCAAGGATTGCTCATCTGAGTTTGATACAGCCTTTTCATCTTCAGAAGAGGACTGTGGGGAGTGGTAGGAGAAACAGAAATGGGAATAGGGTCTGCAAAAGATGGTGGCCTCATTGCCATTATGGCCTTAAACAAGCTCTGTGCAAAGTAAATCCACTCCTTTTCCTTGGATGTCTGAGGGGAAGAAACATTTTTACTTTTTGTTTTTCCCAGGTGTGATGTCCACTTTGACTAAATGCAGAGGGCCCGACCCCTGAAAAACCTCAATGAGTCACCCTGAAACTCTAAGTACTATGCATTAAAAACTGCTGTAATACTGATGCCAGAAAAATAATATAAATTAAAATATCTTTTAAAATATTTACTATAAAAGAGTGAAATTATACACATTGCATAAAACCTAGGTATCATAAACATAACAATGGCTGTTAAAACCTGCCTGCATGTGCTAGGCCCAATTATTTTCCAGATTGTCAGATCCCCTCTGAGGCAAGGGGTATTTCAATCAAGCTTAAAAGTAGCATTATTAGTCTTGTCCTCAAGAAACTATCTTCAAATCTGTATAATCTGGAGAATTGCTATCTCATTTCTAACCTGCCCTTTAATCCTAAGGATATGAAAAAGGTAGAGGTAGTTCAGACTAAGTTGTATTGTATTTCTTATAATCACGGTAATCTGCTTCAATCTGGCTTTAGGAAGGAGAGACATAGTCCTAAAGGAGCTCTCATAAAAGTTGTTAATGACCTTCTAATAGCAGCAGATTAGCATTACTACTCAACAATTACCTTCCCCGATGTCTTTGACACATGGCACTCTGGTTCATGGGACTTTGTTGAAGCACCTGCATGCTTACTATGGTTCATCTTCCACAATCCTCAGCTGGTTTGCCTGTACCTTTTGGGGTGCATGGAGAGAGCGTCCTTTGGGTTAATTACTCTACAAACTATCATCCAAGCTGCAAGATGCCCAAGTGTTCCATTTTTGCTAAATTGTTATGCTTCTATTACATGATCTTATTCAGAGGTTGGATTTGACATAATACCATTTGAAATGCTGGGACATGCTAGAGTGAGTCCCAAACAGAGATAGAATGGTCAAAGAAACAGACCCATTTATCTGATGTATGGCGATCTCAGAGCTAATTTACAAGTTTAGGAAATGTGAAGGCACAGAGGGGCAAAACAGAATTTAAAGGAGCAGAGCGATGTTTGAGATTTGCTCTTTTCCTGCATTTATATATATATATATATATATATATATATATATATATATATATTTTTTTTTTTTTTTTTTCAGTACGTTAGCACACTGCATTTCGAGTGCCAACCTTTCAATAGGGAGCTATCTGACATATCTGCTAAGCAGATGATATTCGATTATAAATTTCACATCTAAGACTGTATGCTTTCTGTTACAATCCCAAGCAACTGGATGAACCCTTGTGCTCCAACATTTCAGTAATCCCTCAACTCTTTCTCTACCCTGGAGTTTGGAATTTCTAGTCTGCTGTTGCCAAATTCAGATCCTCTGCAGGTATAACCCTCTTCCTCCCACATCACTCCTGTATTCTCTCCTCAAAGTCTTTCATCCTCCTTCACTGAACACAACCTCTGCTGGAGAGGAATTAGATTTGACCATGGTGGAAGCAGCAGACATTTCTTTCTGGATGTGTTGCTGAAATATCAAGTGGTTCTGTGCTAGTGTTTAGTGCAGATAATTGCATCTGACCCAGCTGGTTAGTAACTAAATAACTGTCTGAAACAGGATGTGGTGAAAAGCTGAAAGCTAGAGTCTTCCAAGAAATTCGAAGACGGCGGCTTAAAATTATTTGCAGACCTTGTTAACTCAGCTGGTGTTAAGTAGAGTGTCTACTATTCTAAGTTACAATTTTGCTAGACATTTTTTTTATAATGGATCACTGGAGGAAATACCAGACAGACAATTTATGGGTTGGTATCTTTTAAAAGAAGAGGGCAGAATGACACCTGTAGATGTTTATGCTCTCCTGCATATACATTGGGAGTGTGTGCATTTGAAGATATTTTCAAGGAAAGACTGCTTTGCACAAACTCCTCTCCTATTACAACTGTCATGGAAAGGGCACCCTGTAGAAAGAATGATGTTCTACCCTAACTTGATAATTTAACAAAGCAAGTAATTGTTCATTATCAGACATCCTAGGTTAGCTGCTGATATTAAAATCTGGTTACAATCTTTCTGTGATGTTTTAGAACACTGAGCTTATTTGTGAAACTGACAGATTTTGCAACGGTAGAAGAAAAGTGAACATAAAATGCAAATATGGTATACTGCAGCATTTACCAAACAATTTTATTTCTGATTATGACAACAAAGTCCTTTTTAAGCTGGCCAGTTTAAGTCATGATTTTACTATCACAGTGTAAAAGGCTGTAGAGTGGTTAAATTCTAGTATTGTACTTAAAGAAAAACTCCACCCTAGAACCAAAAAAAAAAGTTTTTTTTTCACTCTGTCTTTTTTCCTGACCTATTTTAACACTTCAAAATAACTCTAAGTGCTTTAATTGTAATTTTAGCATGTTTTTCACAACATGGCTACCAATGGGGCTTGATGTATCATTGTGATCTTGTACTCCCTCAAGCCTTTCTCTTTCGCATAATACTCTGTATGACTCATGCCAGATATAAGGAAGTAACTTTGAATTCCCATGCCATTGACATATAATGGGATTTGTGAGGGTCACTTATTTTCTTTGCCTTCTGTAAAAGGACTGATTTTATCTGTCTCTAATCACCTTCATTTATTTTTGGCTCAGACCTTGATTTACACTATACTTAGGTTCAAAAGGAATTGAGAGTCCCCTCCCCCCACACTACTGCAGAGGTGTTAAAACTGTTACTGCACTGAGATACCCTTGCAGAATCAATCCCCCAGACTACAAAAGAAAACCCTGAAAAAGGCCTGCAATTTTGTTACTTTTCCGGCTGTGGCTGGATAACTTCTAAGTATAATGTAAAACAAGGAATGAGCCAAATATATGAGGGTGATTAAAGATAGAAAAGAAGCAGTCCTTTTACAAAAGGTACACAAAATAACAGGGACCCTCCCAAATCCCATTATATGTCAATGTCACTGGAATTCAAAGTTCCTTCCTTATGTCTGGCATGAGTCATACAAAGTATTACAGGAAAGAGAAAGTAACGATCTATGAATCTGTATGTTTGCTCTCCAATCAGGGTGAAGGATACCTGCTTCTCCCATTCTCAATAGCCTAACTAAGCACTTTAAATAGCTAGTATCGCTGGATTAGCAGCACATTTTTAGGCAAATCTCACTGCATTAACTGGAAAGAATTCCATCCTGCAACAAAGGGGTGGAACTGCAGTGACACTTAAAATAATTCACTTCACTTCACAGGAAAATCAGACCATTTGAATACAATGAAATACAAACAGGAATGATGAAAATTATAATCAGTACTACTACAGAATATGACTTAATAAAAGGTTCTATAGCATTGAGACCTAAAGATAGACTGTTTTTTCAATTCCAAAAAAAAAACTCAAAAGGGGTCCATTACTTTTAGCCTGTATATTTATGAAGACAAGGGTTTAAAAATACACTGTCAAGGAGACTTCAGTTCTTGCAGCCAGTCCATATATTCTAATATGAGATTGATTTCTATTTTCTAGATCTTGAAATTTAAATGTTACATTATGAAGTTTTTGCAAACTATTTGCTGATATTCTCCCTCTATCTTCTACCTGCTTATCTAGTAACTGCCAATTCAACTTTAATGAGGTATGCTTCAAATTATTTAATGTACTTTCAGTTATCTGTAAATAGTATTGTTTTGTAAGTACTGAATAAAGTTCCAACAATATCTGTTCCCTTTATTTTCAAAGGCTTGCTGTTCCTCTGCAAGATCAACATGCCACAAATAGCTTTTTTTCCTTTTCCCTTTCATTTGTTTCTCCAGTTCCTTTTAACTTATTTTTTTAGAAATTCTTCATCTTCATCCTTTGTTTTTAATTTAACTGTGGTCTTTGCTAAAATGTCCCATTTTTGTCCTAGATTTTGCTCTGAAAATCTTTTCTCTCACTGTAATATCTCAATTTATATGCATTTCAGAAACCTCATGGCTTCTTTTGCAAGCTGTTTTACTGTACTGGGAATTCCTAATCATTATTTTTCCAGCTTTATTAGCCTTTGCTTTCAAAATCTTTTTTTGCCCACTTTCCTTCCACGTATTGTAGATATTTTTATTTATTTACTATTTGGTAATACGATAGGTGGACTACTTTCAACTACGAGCTGAGCTCCAAGATGATAAACAGTGGCAATTAAACTTAAGTTATACATTTCAAACAGGATAATGTTACGTTTACAAGAAAGCTCATAAATCTAGTTTTTATAAAGGAGAAAAACAGATAGTAGGGAGGGTTACAACGGTAAAGGTATTACACTTCTAATAAAGCAGATTTACTTTAGGTTTTGTCAGTTTACATCGGCTACAATACAGTTTCTTAACAGTGAGATGTCCTTTTCTGGTTTTATCAGGCATAAAATAATATCATCTGTAAATACAGCCAGCTTCTCTTTACTGCCATACCAATTACATACTTGAATTTCTGAGTCCCTTATTTTCTTTGCCAATGGTTCTAAACATAATGCAAATATCATAGAGGAGACCCCTGCTTGGATCCTCTGCTCAAATAGAAATTATCAGAGAGAAACCTACCCACATTATTTTTTGCCTCCAATCCCTCATGTATCCTCCTAATCAACCTTGTAATCTTATCAAGGAGTGCAAATGCTTCCATTGTCCTGTTCAAACTCCTATCTTACTCTGTCAAATGCTTTCTCTGCATCAAGACCCACCAACAACAGTGGTATTTTCTTACATTCTGCTTCCTTCTGGATCATCATTGTTCTTTTAATGTTGTCAGAAGTTTACCTCCCTTCCACAAAACCACACTGATCCATATCTATCAATTTTGGCATCACAAACACTTTACAATCATGGTTTAGGATTGAAATGAGCCTGTACGAAGCTGGATGTGATGGGTCTTTACCCTCTTTAGGGATTACACCTACCACCGCTTTCTTCCTCTTAAAATAATCTGAAACAAAACCTTCCAGATCTTTATCAGTTTTTTCCTCCTAGCGTCCAAACATTCACAGGGATACCATATATTCCTGGGGACTTTCCGGTGGATTGGTTATACATCACCATTTTTATCTTATCTCCTCCTATTCTGTTAGCAATTGAGCCTTTGCTACCTCTAACCTTGGCATATTTAATTCTTCCATAAACATTTCTATTTGTACTTTTTCTTGATTTCCATATTTCTCTGCTTTATACAGACTTTCATAAAAATTCTGAAATATGTCTAGTACCTCTACCGGATCTCGTTACCTTCCTTGTTATGGGCTCCCTAAGCTTTGCAAATCCCTTTCTACTTTCTGTTGCCTGGGTCA
This sequence comes from Protopterus annectens, assembly GCF_019279795.1. Taxonomy (NCBI): domain Eukaryota; kingdom Metazoa; phylum Chordata; order Ceratodontiformes; family Protopteridae; genus Protopterus; species Protopterus annectens. The sequence continues at coordinate 96,854,455 of NC_056742.1, forward strand.
CTGTGCTAAAAGGTTCTGTGCTCTGGAGTTATTTTCAAAAAACAGTTGTTTAATAGCAATCTTTCTAAATTCGTATATATTACTGAGATAATGGCTTACTTTGTTTAGCAATCTGTAGTTGCTCCTCTTCTTGTTCTGTGAGATTCCCATTATTCTGCAATACATTAACCTTTTGCAATCCCCCTAAATAATTCATGTTACTTCTTAACCATATCTTTCTCACTTTTATTTCCACCCTATTTTTAAGCTCAACTTTACTTTTATCCCACTGTCTAGCTTCAGAAGAAATTTCTATTTTTTTCTAATAACTCCTGAAGAACTTCCACTGTCCATTCCTTAAATTCTATATTTTTTCAACAGATAGGTGGGAAAATGCCAGTGTCTCATTTTTATTTTGATTATTGGCGTGTGATCTGAAATAGTTATTTGACATATATCAAAACTTTCAAGCAAATGTACATGTTCTTGTGAAATGTAAATTCTGTCTAGCCTACTCCAGTTTTTGTATCTTGGGGAATAATATGTAAACTCACTCCAAACTCCTACTGCTGAATTCACAGCTTCCAGGACAAATATTCTCATAAATTTCTTCAAATATCTACCCCTCCTTTGTTATATTTTCCCTTATGGGCCCCCCAGACACATGTACACTGCTGCAAATCAAATTCCAGTCAACATCTATAAAAAATATTCCCTGCTGAATGCTGATTATTTCTTCCAGAATATTCTTAAACTCCATTAAAGCAGTTTTAGGTGGAATGTAAATACATACCAGTGCAATCCTCCTATCCTCCTCCCTTGCCAGAAACCTCTTAGTAGTACAAATCTACCATTACTATCTTTTTATCCTCTTCTATCACTATTGGAGCTCTTCTTGCAATTAATATAAGTTCTCCTCTTTTCCTTTATCACAGATATTCCACTGAATAACTATCCTGAAAACCTTTCTTTTTCAAATTCACATGTTAAGTTCTTTCCAGATGAGTCTCCTGTAGAATAGCTATTTGCACCCTACATTTTTAATATAGTGCAATACTCTTTCTGGGTGTATCTGTGGGACTATTTACATTTAAAGATAATACAGACAGTGTCATCATTTTAAAAAGTTATTATTCCCACATTTTATGTTTAACAACCTTTTTGTTTATATAATAGTTCCAGCTTTTGTTTTACATGCATACACTATTTTGCAGGTTGATCTTTTATACAGTTGTTTCTGGTCATTTCCATTTGACAAAACTTTGTTTTATTGAAAGCACTTAAAACAAAACAAACCAAAAAAACACCCCCAAATATACCCCTAAATTATAATACTGCATACAAAACAATGTACATCTTCAAATATTGAAGTTGTACCCTCCTAAAAGGAATAATTGTCTCAAACTGACAGCCACACTCAAAGACTTGGGTTAACCTAAAAGATAAATGGTATAGCCTATACTCCTACTAATTGCGGTCTGGTTTTGTCTTAATCTTTATTGCTCTCCCAAATTGGAAAAACACTTGAATGCTTTCAGAAAACATATCCTAGTCACTGAAAGAAAGAAGCATTCTGTTTGTTATTTTATTGCTCAGACTGTCTCCACGGAGACATGAGAACCAGATACAGAATTGCTTCTACAAGCATTTACTTATTTATTTGTTAGAGGAAAGCTTTATAATATTCAATGATCTTTTTGTTTTACTTATATGCTCTCTATAAAAATGTGTTACTAGATCAGACCAAGGGCCTTACCCACTATTTCCCCCATGCAAGAATGAGAAAAAGTACATACATTTGTCTTGTATTATGCTCTTTTGACCAGACTTTTACTTTTTTTTTTTTTTTTTTTTTTTTTTACATTGCAGTGCCTACATTTCCTAAAACTGAACAAGGAAAAAAAGAGAAGGAAAAAACAAAGCAAAACAAAACTGGGGCACCTGATTACTTTAATATCACTATTACACTTAAAAATAACTGAGAAAACTCTAGTTTATAGCGTGCAGATTATATCATGCATTACAGAAATACGACTGTTAAGAACAACATTTTTCTTGTTGTTCAACAACACTCAAGAACAACACTCTCCTTCCTCTTCCCCTCTCCTAAGTGTTACTCCAAATATTAGCAACATGAAGTAGGGCACATACTTTAGAGTCCCCTACAAGTTTAACAAAGTCATAAAAGTCCAATTTTCCAGGTTTTCTTATTCTGTCATGTTTCACAAATATAATTAATGCTTTGTCAATTTCAGAGTTGCTGGTTTTATTCATGTTGATCTCCATCTCCCAAATCAAGTTTCTGCTTAATTTCCAATGTACTATCAGTTCTTTTAGTCCACTTCCTGCACTTTTTTTCTCTCTCAAGCATTTTCTTTTGAAACATTGGAAAAGGTTCCACTGGCACAGTCTTTGGTTTTTATTACCAGAACAACAAGAAGCAGACTCTCCTGTTTCACAGCTCACTTTTTGTTGGACAAACTTTTGTATTTTCTCCTTCGCATGTTCTACATCAAAAAATGATTTTGTCCCTCTAGAAAAAACAAAGCTGAAGATAGCTGGGTACAGCAGTTTGAATCTCATGCCTGCTTTTCAACATTCCCTGATTAGTGGAATAAATTTACTCTTCTGCCTGTGTACAGTGAGTAATCATTTTCCACACTCTACTGTCTACAACTTTTAGTACTTTGTCCTTCTGCCACAATTTTGTCAGAATCAACTCCTTCTGCTAGTAGGATTGCATCTTTAGTATTAAAGATTTAGGTTGCATTTTTATGGCCAGGTTTGAAGAATATACACGATGTGCCCTTTCAATTAAAAACTCCTGCTGTGGAATACCAGTCCAGCTGATTATTTATACTTTCATAAAATTAATATAGTCTGTTCCTTCCAACTTCTCTGGTACAGCAGAAATATCTCACATTTTCCCTATGTGCTCTATTCTCTAATTCTATCATTTTTTTTTTTGAAACCTCTCTTCTTGTGCAGTTTCATTTTCAGGCAGCCTTTTCTTTGTTTGACCTCTGATTTTTGCAGTTTTATCACCCCATCTGAATATCTGTTTAAAGCTTCTTCCATTTTTTCCAGCCTTTTGTTATTTGTGTTGATATACTCCATCAATGTTTCATTTATTTTAATCAGCTCTGAGTACATTTGGATTATTTTTTCCTCTAGGTTACTCAAAGTCGTGTCTTGCACCAAAGCTGGACATCACACTGCTTTTTGCTAAACAGCTGGAGAATTCTTCCCACCTTTTGTGATTGATTTTCTTTCAGGTTCTCTGAGTTTATTTTTTGCTGGCATATAGGCAGTGCACTTACTAGCCAGTTACTGAAATGTACCCCAAAATACGAGTTTACTGGCTCTCTCTCTCTTAGGAGTTTCTGTTTTCACACTGGTAGAGCTGAACGTAAGCTGTTACTCAATGTGCAACCATCTTGGAAGTCCCTATGTAATAATTTAATAAAGGTAATAAAAATAAAATAATCTTCCTACCCTATCCAAAACTTTCTTCAGTCATATTTTATTGCAATAAAATCATCTGTATAAGAAATCATAACAGAAGCTTTAACTTTACCTTCTACAAAATATTTTGCATCTTTACATTTCATCTCCATCTTCCAAGAAATATTTATAGCCATTATAAACAGAACCTCACTCATATGGCATCTTTGTCTGACTCCCTTTCTAACAGCATCCCCTAACTCACCATTCAATAAAAGTCTTTATGACTTTTACAGTAAGCTGTAGATAACTGCATAATCCTTCCCTTAATTCTATATGCCTTTAAAAAAAATGCTATAGCTGTCCAAGAACCAAAAATTCTATTACATCATCCACTATCATCTTCATGCCACTCTACTTGTATATCTATTACCTCTCTTGCTAACCTTAACATTTCTTGATTGTTTGCTTTTCCCTCCACAATATACCATTACAAAATATGCGGATATATTTTTGTATTACTTGTATCAATATTTTTATAATCTGTATTATTCAATCTTATCGGATGCCACTTCTTAATATCCTTATTTCTTTTTTTCCAGATTAACATTATTATGCCCTCACTTACCTCCATATCTTGTAAACCTTTCTCATGCCATTCATTCACTATATTTAGAAACACTGTCTTCTGTTTCTCTTTCATATTTTCTTACATTTTATATCCAATTCCACCTATTTCTGGAACAGATGGAGTGTTAACCAGTTTTAGCACCCCGGTCATTTTTTGTATGGTAATATTTTTTTACATTTCTTCCAGCACTTCTTCCTCAAATTGCTTTATTTTTTATTTTTACTTTCCTACATCTCTTCTTTCCTCAAAATAAAACAAAGACGTGAGATAACTTACAACTATGTCCATAATCTATGCTCGTGTATATTTTTCATTATGTTTATTATCCATCAGTCCCTAATTAAACTTTCCTTGTTTCTGTCCATTTTGATAAAAAGGGAGAAAATTCTTCCCTCCTTCCTTTCAAATACTGCTGTCTATACAACTGTATCAAAACTGTTTTTTTTCCATACAATTCCCTCTCCCCACCAAAAAATAATACTTCATTCTCTTCAGTAATTTAATATTTTCTGCCTGTACTGTACTTGTTTTCCAAAGTTTTAATACACATACTTAAACATGGGGGATATGCCCCTAAAATACTACATTAAAGGCAGAGGTGGATTTGATAAATTTGCCTTTACTGATGCATGATACCAGTGCAGATTCTGAATCTAAACCTATTACATTTGCTACTACCTACTGAATTAATTCTCATCATATTTCAAAGGTAATACAAAAACATTGCCTATACTTATGCTTTAGTCCATATTTTACCTAGTACCTACCTGCATGCACATCTAGTGCTACATCAGTTAAATACCTAATGCTTATATTTACAAGGATGTTTTCCTTACATCAGATATAATTTTTTGTTAAAACATTCTTTGAGCTGACATCTTTTCTGTAAAAACTACCAGGGATGCTATTTTCTATTAGATCTTTACTTGTAATAATACATGAGTAATATCTTGTTTAATGTTCTCTTGTGGCTCATTTTAGATTGGTTAGATGAAACCAAATCCCCAGCAGGGTACTTAGCTTTAGATGTCTTGAAAGTAGACGTCTTGAAAGTAGAGGAGCAAAGTGATCGATGTGATGGTCGACTGCGGCTGAACAGTTCTGAGATCTGGCTTGCAGATGTCACACTTAAGGTCCCTGGTTTATGGTTCTATGTGTGACATCCCACGCACCTACAGCAACCAGGCTTAAGCTTTTGTATAGGTGCCAAAGTTCTGGTTGCCTGAGGTGGAGAATCCCACACTAAGAACACTGCAACATAGGAATAGAAGGACATCAAAAATATATATTCAGGTAGCTACGTTATCATTACTGTACTGAAGTTCATTTAGAGATTATTCTGACAGATGCTTTGTTTTATCCTGGTTTAAATGAGTACCTATAAAATGCATACATAAAAATACATGAGATTCGTTTTTATTAATTAGTTTGTGTCTCATGACATATCTATAAAGTGAAAAATGCTGTTAGCAAGTACTTGTTTGACAGATCTTTTTAAAAGACCTTTTCTCTAAATTTTCTGGAAATGTTATTAAGTCAGGTGACTTAATATCATGATATAAGCAATGAAGTGTTTGCATTTTGTCAACACTGAAGAGGTTATGTGCATCAGTGAAAAGTACAGTTTTGTACCTACCATAAATGTAGATGTTCGAAGATCCACATTGCTGCAGTCATAACCTGTGGGTAGTCCGCTGTCCTCGGTCGGCCCGAATACCAAAGTGTTAGGCTGGCGTCGGTCATGGTCGCTCAGATCTGACGTCAGTACGCCGTGGTACTAAAGCGCATGACCGACGCCATATCCTCAGTCTTTCTTGCCCCAGATGTCAGAAGGCCTTAAAAAGAAAGGCCATAGCCAAAAATAGAAAAATACCCAATCACCAAAATAGCAACAAGAGATACACCACAAACCACACAGCCACCCCAAACTACAGAGGGGAAGGAGGGAGGGTAAATTGGACTGCAGCAATGTGGATCTTCGAACATCTACATTTATGGTAGGTACAAAACTGTACTATGTTCTTCATCTCACATTGCTGCAGTCATAACCTGTGGGTAGAATCCCAAAGCAAAGGTAACGAGAGGTTGGTAAAATCAGATAGCATTAGGAGCTGCTAACATGCCCTGTAAAACTGCAGTGGCAAACCCAGCCCTAGATTTGGAATAAAGAAGAAGATGGTAATGCTTAGAAAAAGTGTGCACTGAACTCCAGGTAGCTGCCTCCAAAATATCCTTAGTAGCTACTCCCCTTAAAAAAGCAGTAGAAGTGGCAGTAGCCCTAGTGGAATGAGGTCTGATTCCAGCCGGAACCTCCTTACCATGATGAGAATAACAAAAAGCAATGCAATGGCCAATCCACTTAGAAATAGTTTGTTTTGAAACAGGTTTTCCTTGAGATCCCAAGGCAAAGGAAATGAATAACTGTTGGGACTGTCTGAACCCTTTAGTTCTGCTCAAATAATAACGTAACTGCCTGTGAATGTCCAAAGAATGCAAAATTTTCTCCCCCTTATTTTGGGGATCAGCATAAAATGTAGGCAGATGAATAGATTGGTTTAAGGCCACATTAGAAACAACTTTAGGCATAAAAGTAGGATTAGTACGTAGTGAGACCCTATCCTTATGAAATATCAGGAAGGGTTCAACTGCCATCAGAGCCTGTAATTCAGATACCCTTCTAGCAGACGTAATGGCCAACAAAAAAGCAGTCTTCCAAAACAAAAACTTCAACTCTGAAGTAGCTGCAGGTTCAAAAGGAGGTAAAGTGAGCTTTTCCAACACAAAACTGAGATCCCAGGAAGGAGTAGGAGCTCTACGTGGGGGTCTTATGTTCTTTGCCCCTCTAAGAAATTGCTTGAACAAAGGGTGAGAGAATAATGGTGGGTCACAGTCATAGTGAGCAGAAATGGCTGCAGCATGAACTTTTACAGAGGAGAAACACAAACCCTTGTCTAATAATTCTGTAAGATACTGAAGTGAAACACTCAAATTAGGCACTGAAACATCAAAGCTCTTTGTTTTGCTCCAAAGAAAAAATCTCCTCCATTTATCAGCATAAACTTTCCTTGTACTAGGCCGTCTGGCCTCCAAAATGACATTCAAAACTTGTTGAGGAAGCTGCGACCCCCCAGGGTCTAAAACAGAATACGCCAGGCTGTCAGATGCAGGGACTGAATTCTGACATTGCGGAAATGATTGCTTGCCTGGGACAAAAGGTGTGGAATTAATGGCAAAGGCCAAGGAGGCTCCCGTACTAAAGTCCTCAGCAGAGGGTACCCAGTGCTGCCGTGGTCAATCTGGAGCTATCAGAATCATGCAAGGCTTGTCCTGCCTGACCTTTAGGAGCACCTTGGGAAGGAGAGGCAGAGGAGGAAAGGCATAAACGTAAAGGTTGTTCCAACTGAATGATAGAGCATCCACTTTCCAAGCTTTTGGGTGAAACAGCTTTGTGCAAAACTTTGGCAGTTGGTAATTCAGTGGAGAAGCGAACAGATCTATGTCTGGAGTCCCCCACGCCACCGTCAACTGTTGAAAAACATGAGGATCCAATTTCCACTCGTGGGGATCCACCATCTGTCTGCTCAAAACATCTGCTAAGGAGTTCTGTGCTCCTGGCAGAAACCTTGCCTGAAGGGTGAGGTGCAAACTGAGAGCAGTCTCCCACAAAATCATAGCTTGTCTGCAAAGAGGGTACGAATGGGTACCCCCCTGCTTATTGATGTACCACATGACTGTTGTGTTGTCTGTCTGAATCACACTTGTCCTGGGTGAAGTAGATCCTTGAAAGCCATCAATGCAAATTGGACTGCTAACATCTCCTTCATGTTGATATGCAAATGTTGTAGTCTGGCAGGCCACGTGTCTTGAACCCATTTTCCATTGAAGTGTGCTCCCCAAGCCATGTCTGAGGCATCTGTCGTCAAGATCTGACTCGCCTCTGGTAGGGTCACAGAGAGTCCCTTGTTTAAGTGACATTCCTGAGCCCACCACAAAAATTCCCTTTGGATGCAAGGTATCATCTGAATGACGGTGTCCAAATCGTGGCAGTGTTGAGTCCATACGCTTTTGAGATACCATTGTAGCTTCCTCATATGCAGTTTGGCATTGGGAAGCACCAGAATACAAGATGCCATGAACCCCAAGGCTTGAAGGACTGTCCTTGCAGTCAGCCTGGACCGTAGAGACAATTGTTGGAAGTAAAGGGCAAGATTTCTTTGTTTGTCCGGGGTCAAAAATGCCATCTGAGAGGCTGTATTCAGTCTCACACCCAGAAAGCACATGTCCTGAGAGGGTACTAGACTGGACTTTGTTTCGTTCACAGAATACCCTAGGCACCTTAACACTGCCATAACATACTGTAGATGGTGAAGTAACTTGACTTTGTCTTGAGCCAGAATCAGGCAATCGTCCAAATAAGGATAAATTTGTATTCCCCTTAACCTTAAGAAGGCTATCACCGGTGCCAGGACCTTTGTGAACACCCTGGGCGCAGTAGATAAGCCAAAGGGCAATGCAGAAAACTGATAATGTAAAGTCCCAGCCCAAAAACGCAGGAACCTCCTGCAACTGGGCCTGATAGGAATGTGAAGATAAGCCTCTTTGAGATCCAGAGTTACCATCCAGTGATCTTTGCCTAATAGAGGCAGAAGTTGTTGCAAAGTTAACATCTTGAATTTTGGGATGTCCAGGTATGTGTTGAGAATAGACAAATCCAGAACTGGCCTCCAAGTGTTTCCTTTCTTTGGTACAAGAAACAGGCGAGAATAAAATCCTAGGCCTACTTCTGACGGAGGGACCTCCTGGATAGCCCCCATTTTTAGTAGTAAAGAAATCTGTTTGTGAGCCTCCACCTTTTGCTGAGAAGGAACGTCTGGCATGCCTTTGAAAGGAGGCAAGGTGTGAAAATAAAACTTGTAGCCTCGACCTATAATGTCCAACACCCATTTGTCCTGAGTGACTAAAAGCCAATTTTGCCTGAAAAGTGCCAACTTTCCTCCCAGAGGAGCTGCCAGACAGGAGGGATCTGGCAGCTGGAGATACAGGTCATTGGGTCTGTTTACGAAAAGGCTGGCCCCTGCCCTCACCTGAAGATTGTGCAAGGGAACTCCACGTCCTAGGCCTGAAAGAACCTTGAGCATGAGCTCTGCCCCTACCACGTCTAGATCTGCCCCTAGACTGTAAATCAGAAGAAGGATAAGCCCATCCCTTAGTAGGCCAATTTCTGCTAAACTTAGGGGCTGCACCTGTAAAAAATCCTTAACTGTTTGCATAGACTTAGCTTTGTCTTCCATTTTCTTCAAAACTGACTCCACAGGAGAACCAAACAGAACTTCAGACTGAAGGGGAGCATCCAAAATTCGAGCTTTAACATGCTCTGACAAGTTCTGATCCTTAAGCCAGGCGTGCCTACGAATAACTGATCCAGTGGCAGCCACCCTGGAAGAGGCCTGAAGAGCATCAAAACCACACTGCAAAGAATGCTTACCCACCTGATCAGAGGCATGAACTAAATCCTGCAATTCCTTACACTCAATGCCCTCTGCCAAAGCATCCACCTTAGATTTCAACTGACTTGGGAGAAAATTCCGGTACTTCAGCATATGAAACTGACAATTCAAAGCCCTCATTGCTAGAGTGGAAGAGGTATACACTTTTTTACCCCACCTATCCAAAGCTCTAGAATCTTTATCCATAGGAACTGGATTCTTTACAACAGAAGCCCTGACACCCTTAGGTCCCTGGCTAATAGTTTCCGGGTCAGCTCTCGGGCTCTTATACAAATATTTATGAGCCTCAGGCACTCTGTAATACCTGTCTGGCTTGACCGGGGCAGGAGGCAAAGAATCAGGATTAAGGGAAGCTTCAGAGAAAACATCCTGAACAACATCCAAAACAGGGGTATAGCCAAGGGCCTGTGCTGTGGTAAAACAAAAATTCCCTAAGTCTCTTTCTAGAATCTGAGAAATCCTGACCTTCCCACTTAAAATGCTCTCTCATGGAATGCAGGGTTTCAGAAAAGAAAAATCCTCTGGGGAAGCAGAAGGACTAGAATCCTCTGCATCTGAATCAGAATAAGGAGGAAAATCCTAAATGTCTTCAGCAAGACTCGAGTAATCTGAGGAATGCTCCAATCCTTCCACCTCTGGCTCCACCCTAGGCCTCTTATCTGGAGGGCAAAGAACCCCTGATTAAGGTAATTAAATCTTCTGCCATTTTCAGCATATGCTTCTTAGGTACAGAACCTGCAGAACTAGGGCTGACGCCAGAGGAAGACAAACCAGGCCTGACCTTGGAAGGTACCTTAGAGACAGAAGTAGAAGGCCTAACCACCTTATGCAAAGAAGGGACTACAGAGACCTGAGAGGCCCCTCAGCCTGACCCGACTCCTGAGAGGCCACATCCTGCAAAACTAAAGGCTCCCCCTGAGACTCAGCTGAAACCTCGGCCGGATCCACAGATTCCACCGTAGTTTCTAAGAACCGCGTCCGTAACGGACGACTCATCCTGCTTGGACTTTAACGATTTTTCCTTACGCTTCTTAGCGGTAGCGGGCGTCGGGGGATCCGACGGCATATTGTAATAACACCGCTTCAAGACAAGCCTAGCACAATCTAACCTACGTTTAATGGTGCGCTTATTAAATCTAGCACAAAAGCGACACCCGACTACGTCGTGCTCAGGCCCCAAGCAAGGAATACAAAGAGAGTGATAATCCCTATGAGGTATCTGTTTCCCACAAGAAATACAATTATTCACTTTTTCTGACATCCGGATTAAACTGAGGCAAGAAAAGACAAAAATATTCCCCAACGGGGTACTTAGCCCAACTTGGTCTTCGGTCTGAAACTCAGAATACGAAAATTTCAGGACGCCGAACGGCACTTGCAAAACGCTGCTTCTGCTTCGGACCATGCGGCAAGAAAGACGGAGGATATGGCGTCGGTCATGCGCTTTAGTACCACGGCGTACTGACGTCAGATCTGAGCGACCATGACTGACACCAGCCTAACACTTTGGTATTCGGGCCGACCGAGGACAGCGGACTACCCACAGGTTATGACTGCAGCAATGTGAGATGAAGAACATCCAGTAAGCACTAACAAATGTTTATTTTACCGCTTTCCTGAAAGCTGTATTATACTGCATTTAACTAGAAAATGCACTAGAAGGGCAGAAGGTTCCCTGTGGCTCTCTGCATGACACACTAAATATGTGTTTTTATACACACATATAAAGACACACACACACGTGTATCATATACAGGTATATGTCATTTCATCTGAAAGACAGAATGTCTAAACACAGCTGACAGAACACACTTCACCAAACGTAGCGTCACTCAAAACACAATAAACAGAAAAAAAAAAGATTTTTTGCAGGGAGTGAAATCCCGCAAGCACCATCACCCCCTAACTTCTATTAATAACTCCATGGATGCACTACAGCTGAAGAGGCAAAAAACTCTGGAAGTGCACCACCAGTTTGCGTAATCCAGGACACTCTAATAAACCAAACTGTAGCATTATTTATAGATCTTGAACACTAGTGATCAGAAAATCGTAAACTTTCCTTCTTAGCAGAGTTATAATTGGTAAAACGTACTGCAAAATATCATTAGCTCAAATATGCTTAGATCACATTTTTGACCACATGTGATCAGACAAAGTGATAGTTAGAACACTTGCATTACACCTACATATTGTTTGAAACAGAGAACGTCTTAAGTGTCAGCATCTATTTTGTTGAAATGCTTTGATCAATAGGTGTGTGAAATTGACAGTCCCTGGGATTGAGGAAGGTACTCTCTCTCCCTGGAGACTATTTGATCTCAGGGTTGGAATAAATAAATAGTAGGAGGTGTGGGAAGGTGCACGGGAGCTTCCCCCTACAAAAAAAGGTTTCTACATATTTTGCCGTTCGATGCAAAATACTATATATATAGTTTTATTACATCATATATACACATACATTTGTGGATGTGTATGTTTGTATGTACATCCATATTTATTTACATGTATAAATACATATATTCAGAGAGAAAGAGAAATATCTATTGTATGTATACAGAGAGAGAAAGAGATCTCTGTAGAGATATATATTTATCTATTTATATACACATACAGATAGATATACACATATACAAAAATAGAAATATCTGTATGACTATGTGTTTAGATGTCTCATTATAGTGCCCTGGTAGTTTGAAGTTCTATATAAGCAACTGGCCCATTACTGGAGCTGAAGGAATGATACAGAATGGAAGGGGGGAAGATATTCCTCCACTTTATTGTCCTATCATCAAAGAAGGCCTTTCAACAGAGAAGGGGCGAGAGAGAGAGACAGCACATCCTAAGACAGAAACATGAGGCCTGGAAGCTTATAGTGGGGGGAGATGTTCTCATTGCATGTAATATAGACTTTCCGAAGGAGAGAATATGCTAGGCCTAAACAGAAGCAACAACAAAATTTTAGATCTGAGATATCTTGGAGAAAACAGTCAGCAACAACCATGTAAAGAAGGAGTGGTTTAAGAGCATCCTAAATTAATCTGTTTTTGATGAAAACAGAAAGCTTTGTAGGCTGATGGAAAGAACTAGAAATCAAGGTAAAGCATAGTTGATGAGTCAGTCAGAAAATTAACCATACTGTACACCTGTAAAGGTTGTGGATACACTGAAAGTGCTTCCTGACTTGAGCCAATTCCAGAGAAAAGTGTCCAGAAAGACTTTTAACATCCCAAAGTGTTGGAGAATTTGTTAAAAATGATACTATGCAATTAGTGAACTTCTTCTGAGATACAGTGAATCTAGCAAAAATAAATTTCAGCGTGTGTACTACAATAACAGTGAAGAAGTAACCTTTCTAAAGAAAAACTGTTGAATGAGCTCTTAAGTGAGAGCTGGTTCAGAAGTGTATTTCAAAGAAGTCTTGTGAAATGTGCATGAAAAGTTATCACATTTGCTTTGCCAGAACTAGGTTCTCCAACTCCAGGGAATGCAAGTTGTAATTAGTTTCTCTCAAACTAATCTGAAGAGAGTCTTTAAGCTTCATCCTGCCACACCTAAAACAAACCGCCTGAAACTGAAGACAGACTCTGAAGTGACAGAGTGAAGTGAAACAATTATTAAACCAGGTTCAAAAGAACTGCCAGGAAGGTGATTAGAAATGATAGATCGAGGATGGGCCACCAGGTGCCCTCTTTTCTGGGCACCAGAAAAAGTCTGGTGTAGAAGCCTTGGCCTATCTGTTCTGCAGGAACATGCTCTATTGCTCTCATACAGAGAAGGGAAAGGATTTGCTTCTGAGCCTCTGCCCACTGATTTGGTGGTAGATTTGGGAGCCCTTTTGGGGTTGGAAGGGTAAGGAAAGAAAATTTGTATCCCTGAGACACAATGTTCAGAACCCATTGGTCCTTGGTTATGGTTGCCCAGGTGCTTGAGTGAAATGTGAGTTTTCCTCCTAGGGGTAAAGTGAAGGTGGGCAGAGGGGGGAGGAGGTGAGTCATTGTGAGTTCTTACCATAAGGGGGTGGCTTAGAACTCCCTGGTTTTGAAGTGGAGGTACTCCACTGCTTAGATCTCTGCATTCCCTGGTGCTGCTGTAGGGGGGTCAATTTCCATGGGGCCTAGGCTGGGCTGGTTTACTCGGGAGCAGGAAAGGACCAGTGGCTTGGGAGGACAATGCCTGCTGAACCTAGGGGGCTGGACTTGTAAGAAATCCTTAACTGTTTGCATAGATTTTGCTTTTTCTTCCATCTTTTTTTAAGACCTTTTCTGCCTTAGTGCCAAATAATGTATCTTTGTGCAAGGGGGCATCCAACAATTTAGATTTGACATGGTCTGGCAGGGGTTGTTCCTTAAGCCATGCATGTCTTCCAATGACAGATCCAGTGACTGCTGCCCTGCAAGAAGCTTCTAGGGCATCAAAACCACAGTGCAAAGTGTGTTTAGTTACTTGGCTTGCAGAATGCATTAAGTCTTGTAAATCTTTAGATTCTGCCCAAGCAGGAAGGGAAGGCACTTTTTGTTTACGGAGTTCCAGGGTATGTTGCTGAAATTTCAGCATATGGAACTGACAATTTAGTGCCCTGATAGCAACAGTAGCTGAGGTGTATACTTTTTTACCCCATCTGTCCAATGCTCGGGAATCCCTGTCTGAGGGTGTGGGATTTTTAGCAGAGGTTGCTTTAATCCCTTTTGGCCCTTGAGAAATGACCTCAGGGTCAGCTGTTGGATTTTTAAAAAGATATCTGTATGAGTCGAGGACTCTAGAGTACCTGTCGGGTTTTCTGGGAGCAGGAGGTAGGGCATCAAGAGTCAAGCTGGATTCAAGAAAAACATCATCCACAACATCCAGGACTGGGGGGATGGCCAACGGTCTGTGTTGTGGAAGATCTCAGAATTCCCCGAGTCACTTTTTAGACTGAGGGTAGTCCTGACTCTCCCATTGGAAATGCTCCCTTGAAGTATGCAGGGTGTCTCCAAAGGAAAAATCCTCTGGGGGAGAGGCTGAAGGAATGGAGTCCTCTGCATCAGAATCCTCATAAGTGGAGAGGGGTTGCATGTCTTCATAGTCAGATGCATCAGATTAATCTGACTCTTGTTCAGACAAAAAGTACAGTTTTGTACCTACCATAAATGTAGATGTTCGAGTGTACACCCTGCTGCAGTCATCACACTTGGGTTATCTTGTCGTCAGGCGGTCCCGCAGTCGGCCTGAATTCCAAAGTCTTGGTCCGGTGTCGGTTGCTGTCGCTTCTTCCCTGACGTCAGTGCGCCAGGGGTATATATGATGCATCCAACGCCATTTTCTTCAGTTTTTCTTGCCCCAGATGTCAGGTGCCCCCAAAAAGATGGTCAGTAATTAGTACCAATCTAATAAATTTAGCACAAACACAATATCCCTCCAGCTATAAGCAAATACATCAGAAAGGTATTGTAAAGATTTAGTTAGTTAGTCAGAGGGGATGGAGGGAGGGTAACCTGGACTGCAGCAGGATGTACACTCGAACATCTACATTTATGGTAGGTACAAAACTGTACTATGTTCATCGTGTTACCCTGCTGGAGTCATCACACTTGGGTAGAATCCCAAAGCTAAGGATGGGAGGAGGAGTCAAAGAGGGTTAGAGGAGGCTAGGAGTCCCTGCAGAACTGCAGTGGCGAAGCCAGCTCTAGTCTTAGAGTAAAGTGGTAAGTGGTAGTGTTTGGTGAAGGTGTGTACTGAACTCCAAGTTGCAGCTTCCAAAATATCCTTGGTTGGCACCCCCCTGAGGAAGGCTGTAGATGTAGCTGCTGCCCTGGTAGAGTGGGGCCTTATGGTAGCAGGAACTGGTTTTCCATGATGGGTATAGCAAAAACGAATGCAATGTCCTATCCATTTGGAAATGGTCTGTTTTGATATAGCCTTCCCTTGTGAAGCTGCAGCATAGGATACAAAGAGCTGGTCAGATTTTCTGAAAACCTTAGTTTTATCCAAGTAGTAACGAAGTTGCCTGTGAATGTCCAAGGAATGCAGGAGTCTTTCTCCTTTGTTCTGTGGATTTGGAAAGAAGGTGCGCAAGTGAATGGTTTGATTTAAAGCCACACTGGATACCACCTTACGCATGAAGGAAGGATTAGTTCGTAGAGAAACTCTGTTTTGATGGAAAATGAGGAAAGATTCCACTGCCATTAGTGCCTGTAGCTCTGAGACTCTTCTGGCTGAAGTTATTGCTAGCAGCAGGGCAGTCTTCCATGATATAAACTTTAGACCAGCAGAGAAAGCTGGTTCAAAGGGAGGTAGCGTAAGTTTTTCCAGAACAAAGTTGAGATCCCAGGTTGGTGTAGGTGCTCTCCTGGGGGGCCTAATGTTTTTTGCCCCTCTGAGGAACTGCCTTAGAAGTGGATGTGAAAATAAGGGTGGATCCGTGTTGTAGTGGGCTGAAATAGCTGAGGCCTGGATTTTAATGGATGAAAAAGAAAGTCCTTTGTGCAACATCTCAGTTAAATACTGCAGAATCTGAGGCATGTGAGGCTGAAGGGTATTTTGGCCTTTAGCTTGGTTCCAGGCGCAAAACCTTTTCCATTTGTCTGAGTAGGCCTTCCTGGTGCTGGGCCTCCAAGCTTCCAGAATAACATCCATGACTGCTTGAGGAAGAGGAGCTGGCTGGATGCTTAGGTGATTTGCCATGCAGCCAAATTTAAGGTTTTGAGCTGGCTGTGTAGAATCTGATTGTCTTGCTGTTTGAGCAAATGGGCAATTTGTGGTAAAATCCAAGGTGGGCCCTGGGCCATATTCCTTAATAGTGGGTACCAGTGCTGGCGTGGCCAGTCTGGGGCTATGAGTATCATTCGTGGTCTCTCCTTTCTGACTTTCAGAAGCACCTTTGAAAGAAGAGGCAATGGAAGGAAGGCATATACTGTCAGGTTTTTCCAAATTGAATGAGAGTGCGTCCACTTTCCAAGCTTGATGGTGAAGTGTCCTTGTACAAAATTTTGTTAGCTGATAGTTTTGGGGCTGGCAAACAGGTCTATGTCTGGGTGGCCCCATTTTTGAGTTATCATTGCAAATACTTGTGGATCCAGTTTCCACTCGTGGGGATCCATGATGTTTCTGCTGAGGTAGTCTGCCAATGTGTTCTTTTTTCCTGGCAGGAATTGAGCTTGTAGCTGAACTTGGTAAGCCAGTGCTGTGTTCCACAAGGTCATTGCTTGCCTGCATAGAGGGTAGGAGTGTGTACCCCCTTGTTTATGTACCACATTATTGTGGTGTTGTCCGTCCTTATTGTAAGCTGTCCTGGATGTAAGAGGTTCTTGAAGGCTGTCAGAGCATTCTGTACAGCTAGCATCTCTTTTTGATTGATGTGCAGATTCCTTTGATCTGCAGTCCATATGCCTTAAACGCACTGTCCTGCCATGTGTGCCCCCCAGGCATAGTCCGATGCATCTGTTGTCATAGTTTGCCTGGCTGGGGGCAAGGTGAAAGGCTGACCCTTGTTGAGGTGACATGCCTGTGACCACCATAGAAACTCTTGTTGAAGGCAGGGAATGAGAGATATCATTGTGTCCAAGCTGTGGCTGTGTTGAGACCATACGCTTTTTAGGTACCACTGTAATTTCCTCATATGCAGCTTTTCAAATGGTATTAGTAGTATGCAAGATGCCATGAAGCCCAAGGCCTGCAGAATTTTTCTTGCAGGAAGTTGGGTCTTTGTTGCCATTGTTTTGAAATATTGAGTCAGTTGTAGTTGTTTGTCTGGCGTCAGATAAGCCTTCTGGGCCGTTGTATTCAAGCTGGCACCCAGGAATGTCATATTTTGTGAGGGTACTAGTTTTGATTTCTTTTCGTTTACGGTGTACCCTAGGCAACTTAGAAGATGTTTTACAAAAGCCAGATGTAAGAGGATGTCCTTGCTTTCTGCTTGGATGAGGCAGTCGTCCAGGTATGGGTATATTTGAATTCCTCTTTGTCTGCAGTATGCAATTACTGGTGCCAGGCATTTTGTGAAAACCCTGGGCGTAGTGGATAAGCCAAAGGGCAGTGCAGAGAATTGGTAATGGGTTGAACCTGCAATGAAACTGAGGTATCTTCTACAATTTTGTCTGATAGGGACATGGAGGTATGCCTCCTTGAGGTCCAACGTTACTAGCCATGCTTTCTTGCCCAACATGGGAAGAAGCTGCTGTAGTGTTAGCATCTTGGATTTGGGTACTTGTAAGAAGGTGTTTAGAATTGAAAGGTCCAGAACTGGTCTCCAGGCATTGTCCTTTCTTGGGACTAGAAAGAGTCTTGAGTAAAATCCTTGGCCTTGCTCCCGTGTAGGTACCAGTTGAATGGCTCTCATGTCCATGAGAGCTGTAATTTGTTTTTGTGCCTCTGCCCATTGATTTTGTGGCAGGTTTGGCATTCCTCTTTTCGTTGGCAAGGTGTGGAAATGGAATCTGTATCCTTGTGAAATTATGTCTAGGACCCATTTGTCCTTTGTGACGATGTGCCAGTTGGCTGAAAAAAGTGCTAATTTTCCTCCCAAGTGAGCTGCCAAGAGAGTCTTGCTTGGCCATATGAGGTTTAAGTCATTGAGTTTGCCTTCTAGTAGCTTGGGGCCTGTCTTCTCCTCCCTTCTGTGTTGCAGTGCCCCATTGTCGAGGTTTGTAGTGGCTTTGTGGTTGTCCTCTGCCTCTTGGGTGTCTGTATTTACCCCTCTGTGGTCTGTCAGTAGCTGGAAAAGACCAATTTTTTGTTGGCCAATTTCTGCTGAAGCGAGGGGGCTGAACCTGTAGAAAATCTTTGACCATCTGCATAGATTTTGCCTTATCCTCCATTTTCTTTAAGACTTCTTCTGTTTTAACTCCAAACAGGACATCCTGCTGTAAGGGGGCATCTAGAAGCTTTGCTTTAACATGATCAGGCAGAGTTTGTTCCTTTAACCAAGCATGCCTACGTATAACAGACCCAGTAACAGCTGCTCTACAGGAAGCCTCCAAAGAATCAAATCCACATTGTAAGGTATGTTTGCCCACCTGTTCAGCTGCATGCAACAGATCCTGCATTTCTTTCAATTCAGATTGTTGAGGGAGTGTGCTCATTTTTTGTCTTACTTGAGACATTAGAAATTGCTGGTATTTTAGCATGTGAAATTGACAATTTAGAGCTCTCATAGCTAGAGTGGCTGAGGTGTAAACCTTTTTCCCCCCATCTGTCTAGTGCTTTGGAGTCCCTTTCAGAGGGTACAGGATTTTTTGCCATAGAAGCCTTAGCCCCTTTTGGACCCTGGGAGATAGTCTCTGGGTCAGCAACAGGGCTTTTATAAAGGAATTTGTGGGAGTCAGGCACTCTATAATATCTGTCTGGTTTGGCTGGAGCAGGAGGCAGAGAATCTGGATTTAAACTAGATTCTAAGTAAACATCATCCACAATGTCTAAAACAGAGGGGATATCAAGAGGTCTGCGCTGGGGGAGTAAAAGAAATTCTCTGAGCTTTTTCTTTGAGTCAGAGTAGTCCTGACCTTCCCAGTGAAAATGTTCCCTCATAGTGTGTAAAGTTTCCCCAAAGGAATAGTCTCTTCAGGGGGAGAAGCTGAGGGAATGGAATCCTCAGCATCAGAATCTTCATAAAGGGGAAAGGAGTAATCTTGGTCCTCAGAGGAGCCTGAGGAAATAGACACTTGATCAGAGGAGGCATAATCTTCCTCTTGTCTAGGCCTTTTGTCGGGGGGGGGGGGTTGGGAACCCCTGGTTAAAGAGATCAAATCTTCAGCCATTTTAAGCATCTGTTTCTTAGGCATGGGGCCTTGAACTGGAGACTGAAGTGCAGTCTTTTTTGGTTTAATAGGAGTCTTGAGCTTAGGATACGTTTTTATAGTGAGCGTCGTCGGTCTGAAGACACCTTCAGAAACCGAAGGTGTTTCTGCAGCACCGACATCTCTTTCTGCAATGTCGTCGGTAGGGGCTAAAGAAAATGGCTGCATCGGCCTAGCACTCTCCGCCAAAAGCTCTGAAGCGGTCTCTGGTTCCAATTCTGTGGTAGCCAGGGGCTGCGTAGGAGCCTCACTGAAAACTGGTGAACCAGAGACCGGCCCAGCCGAGGCCTCGGAATCTGGCTTGGGTCTAGGCTGCCTGTACTTATCCTTGCATTTTTTGTGCACGCTGGTAGTCGGTTGCTCTGACGGCATAGTATAGTTAAATTTTTTACCGAAGTAGTGTCGTGCAAAATCAAAGCGTCTTTTTATAGTATGCTTATTGAACCTAGCACAAAAGCGACAACCAGTGACGTCGTGGTCTGGGCCTAGGCAAGGTATACAATAAGAATGAAAATCCTTATGAGGTATTTGCTTCCCACAAGAAATATAATTGTTAACTTTTTCTGACATCGGTCTGAGGCAAGAAAAGTTTCCCCAACGGGGTATTTAGCTTTATTGAAGACTTCGGGTCTGAAATTCGACTTCGAAAATCTCAGGAGTCGGCCGACCGGCACTTGCGAACTGCTTCGGGCACCGCGCGGCAAGAAAGACTGAAGAAAATGGCGTCGGATGCATCATATATACCCCTGGCGCACTGACGTCAGGGAAGAAGCGACAGCAACCGATGCCGGACCAAGACTTTGGAATTCAGGCCGACTGCGGGACCGCCTGATGACAAGATAACCCAAGTGTGATGACTGCAGCAGGGTAACACGATGAACATCTACAGAGGACAGAACTCTTTTCCTTTTTGAGGGGGTAGCTTGGCTTCCCCTGATCAGCATGATAAGGTCTTCCGCCATTTTAAGCATTTGAGACTGAAGCAAGGTAGCAGGCGCCTGAGAGTGAGTCATCAGTTTTTGGGTGTGGTTCGAACCCTGGGCTTAAGAAACTCAGTTGTTTTTGAAAGAAAGGTAGTCACGAAAGAAGACACTGGTTTGTGTCGAGATTCGGTAGTGTGAAGGACTTCCTCGGAAGCTCAGTGGCTCCGGACCCATCCAAGGTAGAGACAACTGCAGGATCCATAGTTGAGGAAGAGTTTTGCTGCATACCAGACTCCAAAAGGGTCTCGGTAGTGGTCTGCGAATCAATAGAAGCGGGCATCAGGGGCTGCGAAAGCTCCTCACTGAGTAGCGGAGGACTGACGACTAGTTTAATGGAAGCGTCGTCGGTAGTTTTGGACCTGTGCGGTCTGTCTCTCTCTTTATCTTTACGTTTTTTCAGATCTGCTGTCGGATGGCTTACCGAAGCCATATCGGAATTCGAAGACTGTAAACGAAAATATCTGGCTACAATAAGGGCCCAACGACAGATAGTTCTGTCGTTGAACAAAGCACAGAAGCGACAACGGGGGACATTGTGGTCTGGGCCTAAACAAGAGACACAGTAAGAGTGGAAGTCTCGGTGTGGTATTTGCTTTCCCAAGGTGAGACAATTGTCAACCTTTTCTGACATCGGCTAGTGCAAGAAAAAAGGATCCCCAATGGGGTACTTAGCTTTAGAAGACTTCATCTTCAATTTGGAGATGAAACTCAGGTAGTGGCCGACTGGCACTCATGCGAACTGCTTCTGCTTCGGGCACCATGGCAAGAAAGACTGATGTAATGCCGTCGGCTGCCTTACTTTATACTACTGACGACCTGACGTCAGTCCTGAAGCAACAATAACCGACGCAGAAATACTACGCTTCTGGTATTCGGGCCGGCCGAGGGCTACCCTGGCAGGGATAACCCAAATGTGATGACTGCAACAGTGAAACACGAAGAACATCTTTTAAATTCAATAAGTGCCATGCAGTGACGCGCACCCCTATACAAACAAAGTAAACACCATGGAATGCTAATTACTGTATAAGCAGCTGAACTGTGTGCTAATCAACCAACACAACATGTTGGAGTTATTTAACAAGATATAAAGCAACTGTATAGAATCTGTCTAGTGTTCCCTGTGAATTCCAAAACTTTTGGAATACAACCATGGAAAGTACCCTACGCAGACAGAATAAAAAGTAAAATGTGTGAGATTTGTACAGAACTGACCTTAACATATAACAGTAGACTGGATGTAATAAAAGGAGAGTAACAGTAGCAACATAAATACTTTTTTCTGCAATAACACAAATGCAGCTCTGTTCCCTCACCACCAAATAAACAGTACACTTGTAAGTAATTAAATTGTAAAAGTGTGAGTTAATCAAAATAATTACAAAAACATTAAACAGACTGTTCATAGTTACATGTTATCATATGCTATATGTAGCTGACAAAATGCAGGCATATCATCTAAAAATCAACATTCCTCTGTGTTCAACACAAACAATTCATCTCCCCTTCAGTTTCCCTAGTTAGATGGTTGCCTTCTGGTGTAGATTCAGGGCTGTCAGCACATTGAAGATGCAAATGAGGTCTGAACTCATTAGAAATGCTGAATCACAAAAAATGGATCTGTGTAGGGATGTAAACATAGTACAGGTACTCCCACAGTATTTGCATTTAATGGATGGAAACTGTGAATACTTACATCTGGTGGGTGTTTCAGGTTAGAATTACAAAGTGTTACACGTATGTCTGTCAAGGTTGGAAATGCAAGTAAGCATGCACAATTCACAGGTTCTATTTCATTAAGATCCAACCTCCTCTTCATTTGTGTGCAAACTGTGTTTTCTGTCAGTTTTTTCTACTATTATTTTATTCTTTTTTTGGCCATTGTTTGTGAGATGTGGTGCTCAGTGCAATCATAAGCAACGGAGGAATAATGGAAGGTTTGGCTATGCTTATCTTGTTTGACTGGCATTGTGTAATAGGCAAAGGGAGACCTTAAGAGTGACTAGTATATAAGGGAATGTCATGCAACTCTTCCAGTGGCAGCATTGTTAAAGTATGACAGTTAGCACTGAGTCTCTGAAATACACCTGCTACTTAACTGACTCT
Source organism: Protopterus annectens (assembly GCF_019279795.1). NCBI lineage: Eukaryota > Metazoa > Chordata > Ceratodontiformes > Protopteridae > Protopterus > Protopterus annectens. The sequence continues at coordinate 96,876,878 of NC_056742.1, forward strand.
GTGGCAGCAGGTGTTAATGTAGTGATACATTCCTTTTTGGGGCTAGATAGTACTAGGTTTGAATACAGCTGTATCTAATACTTGTAACTACTTTTTGCTTTACTGTTGTTGCACGTTGGTGTGCGATGTGTGCCATTGCACAATAATACATTAAAGAAAACAAATGGGGAAAATTGGACAGTGGTAAAATGGGGAGTAAGCAAGGGGAAGAAAGTACAGTTGTGTACCTACCATAAATGTAGATATTCGAGTGTATTCACTATTGCAGTCATTACACTTGGGTTATCCTGCTGGCAGGCTACCCGCAGTCGGCCTACATTCCAAAGTCCTGGTCCAATGTCGGTTGCTGTCACCTCTTCCCTGACATCAGTGCGCCAGGGGTATAAAAGATGCAGCCGATGCCATTTTCTTCAGTTTTTCTTGCCCCAGATGTCAGGTGCCCCCAAAAGGGTAGGCTAAAATTTTGCATATAAAAATGCATGCACTAACATAAACATTACTTTCCTCTACAAGAAAATACACCACATAAGTTGTATAGAATAGAGAAAAACAGATAATTCACAGCAATGAAAGGGGCATGGTGGGAGGGTAACCTGGACTGCAACAGTGAATACACTCAAACATCTACATTTATGGTAGGTACACAACTGTACTATGTTCATCGTGTTTCACTGTTGCAGTCATTACACTTGGGTTGAATCCCAAAGCTGAGGTTGGGCGGCTGGGTCTAAATAGAATTAGGAGAGGCTATGAGGCCCTGCAGAACTGCAGTGGCAAAGCCTGCTCTGGATTTAGAGTAAAGAGGTAAGTGATAGTGCTTGGTAAAAGTGTGCACTGAACTCCAAGTTGCAGCCTCCAAAATTTCCTTGGTTGGTACTCCTCTGAGAAAGGCTGCTGATGTGGCTGCTGCCCTGGTAAAATGTGGCCTAATATTCTTAGGCACTGATTTGCCATGCTGTGCATAGCAGAAACAAATGCAGTGCCCTATCCATTTTGAAACAGTCTGCTTTGAAGTAGCCTTTCCTTGTGATCCTGCAGCGTATGCCACAAAAAGTTGCTCAGTTTTCCTGAAAGCTTTTGTTTTGTCCAAGTAGAAGCGTAGCTGTCTGTGTATGTCCAAAGAGTGCAGAGGTCTTTCCCCTTTATTCTGGGGATTTGGATAAAAGGTTGGTAAGTGAATGGTTTTGGTTTAGAGCCACACTGGATACTACCTTTGGCATAAATGTTGGGTTTGTCCTTAGAGAAACCCTGTCCGTATGAAAAATGATAAAAGGTTCCACTGCCATTAATGCCTGTAGCTCTGAGACTATTCTTGCTGAAGTTATTGCTAGGAGCAGAGCAGTTTTCCATGATAAGAATATATCTCAGCTGTATTGGCTGGCTCAAAAGGAGGTATTGTGAGTTTTTCCAAGACAAAGTTGAGGTCCCATGTTGGTATAGGTGCTCTCCTTGGGGGTCTTATGTTTTTTGCCCCTCTGAGGTACTGTCTTAGCAGTGGATGAGAGAAAATAGGAGGTTCCGTATTGTAATGAGCTGAAATGGCAGAGGCATGGATCTTAATTGATGAGAAGGATAGGCCTTTGTCCAGCATCTCAGTTAGGTATTGTAAAATCTGAGGAATATTTGGAACAAGCGGTTCAAGTCCTTGTGCCTGGTTCCAAGCACATAATCTCTTCCATTTTTCTGCATAAGATTTCCTGGTGCTGGGCCTCCTGGCCTCCAAAATGACATCCATAACAGCTTTAGAGAGAGGAGTGTTCTGAGTGGCTATATTATTCGCCATGAAGCCAGATTTAAAGTTTTGAATTGGCTGTGCAGGATCTGATTGTTCGGCTGGGTCAGCAGATGAGGAATTTGAGGTAAAGTCCAGGCTGGCCCTTGAGACAAGCTCTTTAGGATTGGGTACCAGTGCTGGCGTGGCCAGTCTGGGGCAATCAGAATCACTTTTGGCTTCTCTTGTCTGACTTTTAGGAGTACCTTGGAGAGTAGAGGCAGTGGTGGATAGGCATAAACTGTTAGGGTTTTCCAGCTGAATGATAGAGCATCCACCTTCCATGCTTGAGAGTGATAAGTCCTTGTGCAGAATCTCTGTAGTTGGCAGTTGTGAGGGGAGGCAAATAGATCTATGTCTGGGCATACCCATTTCTTTGTTATCATGCTGAAGACTTGTGGATCTAGTTTCCACTCGTGAGGGTCCATGAGGTTTCTGCTTAGTTCATCTGCCAGAGTATTTTTCTTTCCTGGCAGGAATTGTGCCTGCAGATGTACTTGATAGGCCAGTGCTGTGTTCCACAAAGTCATGGCTTGCCTGCAGACGGGGTAGGAATGTGTGCCCCCTTGTTTATGTACCACATGACTGTAGTATTGTCTGTCTTTAGTAATAGTTGTCCTGGATGTAGTAGGTCCTTGAAGGCTGTCAGGGCATTCTGTACAGCTAGCATCTCTTTTTGATTGATATGAAGATGCATTTGGTCCGTGGGCCACGTGCCCTGTATACATTTTCCCGCCATGTGTGCTCCCCAGGCATAATCTGATGCATCTGTTGTTAGTGTCTGCCTGGCTGTGGGTAAAGTAAAAGGTTGTCCCTTGTTGTGGTGACAGGCCAGTGCCCACCATCGAAACTCTTGTTGTAGGCAGGGAATGAGAGTAATTATTGTTTCCAGGCTGTGGCAATGTTGAGTCCAAACACTTTTTAGATACCATTGTAGCTTCCTCATATGCAGTCTTGCATATGGAATTAGCAGAATGCAGCATGCCATGAAGCCCAAAGCCTGCAGAATTTTTCTTGCAGGTAGCTGGGTCTTTGTTGCCAACATTGGAAAGTAATGAGTCAGTTGCCTTTGTTTGTCTGGCGTGAGATAAGCCATCTGGGCAGTTGTATTTAAGCTGTCACCCAGGAATATTATCTCTTGAGAGGGCACTAGTTTTGATTTCTTTTCATTTACTGTGTACCCTAGGCAAATTAGTAATCTTTTTACAAACACCAGATGCTTTAGTAGAATGCCCTTGCTCTCTGCTTGAATAAGGGAGTCTTCCAAGTAGGGATATATTTGAATTCCTTTTTGTCTGCAAAATGTAATTACTGGTGCCAGGCATTTTGTGAAGACCCTGGGCGCAGTAGATAAGCCAAAGGGCTGTGCAGAGAATTGGTAATGCATTGAGCCAGCTATGAATCTGAGGTAACTTCTGCAAGATTGTCTGATTGGGATATGCAGGTATGCCTCTTTGAAGTCCAAAGTAACTAGCCAAGCCTTCTTGGCTAGCATGGGTAGAAGTTGCTGCAGTGTCAACATTTTGAATTCTGGAACGTCCAGGAAGGTATCTAGAGTAGACAAGTCTAGTATTGGTCTCCAAGCTTTGTCCTTTCTGGGTACCAAGAAAAGTCTTGAGTAAAATCCTTGTCCCTGCTCTTTGCTGTGGTACTTTTTGAATAGCCCTCATGTCCATGGGAGCAGAAATTTGTTTTTGTGCCTCTGCCCATTGATTGTGTGGCAGGTCTGGCATACCTTTTGGCCTTGGTAGGGTGTGAAAGTGGAACCTGTAACCCTGGGAAACAATATTCAGTACCCATTTGTCTTGGGTAATCTTGTGCCAATTTTGTGAGAAAAGTGCAAGTTTTCCCCCAAGGGTGCCTGCAAAAGGTAAGTGCTTGGCATTGGTAGAGGGAAGTCATTGGGACTGTTTCCTATACGATTGTGATTTGCCTTCTCCGCCTTTGGGGGCAGAAGCACCTCATTGCTTAGGTCTGTATGTGCCATGTGACTGAGATCTGCCTCTTGGGCGTCTGTATCTGCCTCTTTGTGGCCTGTCTGATACTGGAAAGGACCAATTTTTTGAAGGCCAGTTCCTGCTAAATCTGGGTGGCTGAACCTCTAAGAAATCCTTTACTGTCTGCATTGATTTTGCTTTATCCTCCATTTTCTTTAACACCTCTTCTGCCTTAACACCAAACAAAGTATCATGCTGTAATGGAGCATCCAGCAATTTTGCTTTAACATGATCAGGTAAACTTTGTTCCTTTAACCAAGCATGCCTTCGAATGACAGAACCTGTAACTGCTGTTCTGCAAAAGGCCTCTAATGAATCAAAACCACATTGCAAAGTATGCTTTCCCACTTGTTCAGCTGCATGCAATAAATATAGAAGTTATGTTCTTACCATAACGTTCCATGTTAGTTGTCTTCTTCTCGCCTTCTTCTTGCTGGATGGGTTCGGAGCCGACCTCGGCTCGACTGCCACTCTAAAAGCTCGAGAGTTGGTTCCACCGGCTCGAGGCTCCCCTTATATCCCACAATGCTAGGCGAGAGTTACCTCAGATCTCGTTTGTAAGCTAACCCCAGCTTATAATAGTAACAGTATATAACAGAATAACTATAAACAGAGTCCACCTCTAACAACAGGGAGAAGAAGGGTGACCTACATCCTGATTCAGGAAATATGCAAGCAGCATATGCCTAAGTAAAGAGGTGGTAGAAAGAGAGGTCACAATCACAACTCCTCTAGGTCTGTCCAGGCCAGGGGGAAGGAGGGTGGGACGCAAGAAGAAGGCGAGAAGAAGACAACTAACATGGAACGTTATGGTAAGAACATAACTTCTATATGTTAAGTTGTCTATCTCGCCTTCATTCTTGCTGGATGGGACCGCGTCCCTAGCACCTTATCCCGGGTGGCCTAACGGAACAGACTCCTGAGAACAGTGGAACCAAAGTTAGCTCTATGCCTAGAAGCTAAATCCAACTTATAATGAGAAATGAAAGTGTGAGGAGTAGCCCAAGTAGCCGCTGCACAAATGGTGTCAATAGGCAGTCTGTCTTGGAAGGCTAAAGAAGTAGCCAAAGCTCTGGTGGAATGGGCCTTAGGTTTATTAGGCAGGTTTTGGTGTCTAATTTCATAAACAAGGGAAATCAGAGATGTTAGCCATCTAGATAATGATACCTTTGAAACTGAAAGTCCCTTTCTGCCTTCTGCATAGGAGACAAACAGCTGGTCAGATTTTCTGAATTGTTTTGTTCTATCCAAATAGTACCTCAACTGACGATGAACATCTAGCCAGTGTAATTTTTGTTCAGACCTATTGGAAAATTCTGGAAAAAAGACAGGGAGGTCAATGCTTTGATTTAGGTTAGACGTCGAGACTACCTTAGGCAAAAAGGATGGATTGGTTCGTAAGGATACCTTGTCCTTATGGAACAATAGATAAGGAGGTCGACAGCTGAGTGCATGAAGTTCTGAAACTCTTCTAGCTGAAGTAATAGCTACCAGAAAGAGAGTCTTCCATGATAGCAATTTTAAAGAACAGGAGGCTGCAGATTCGAAAGGGGGGAGAATCAAAGAAGTAAGAACTAAATTTAGGTCCCAAGGAGGAGGAGGATTTCTTATAGGAGGTCTGAGAAGAAAAACTCCTTTCAAAAAGGCTTTGCAAAGCTTGTGGGACATTAAGGCAGACTCAGAAATACCCACATGAAAGTTAGAAATAGCTGCCAATTGAACTTTAAGAGTAGAAGGAGATGAACCTGCATGGAAGAGTTCAGCTAGAAAATCAAGGACCATTTGGATGGAAGCAGTGAAGGGATCTATGTCCCTTCCTTGAGCCCAATATGTGAAGCGTTTCCACTTACCAAATAAATCTTCCGAGTGGAAGATTTATGGGAAGCTATCAAAATATCTCGAACAGAGTGAGATAATTGAGGAAGCCTGGCTAAGGTTGGAACTGGAGGAACCAAGCAGTGAGGTTCAGGGAGGGAGGAGCGATGAAACTGACCCGACTGATGGATCAAAAGATCTGGAACTAGGTCCAGATGCCAAGGACGCCCAATAGAAATTGATGTAGAAAGGGGGACCACACCTGTCGAGGCCAGTAAGGAGCAATGAGGATCAACGAGGCCTTCTGAGCGATAGCTTTCTGTATCACTTGAGAGATTAGTGGGAAGGAGGAAATGCATACAGAAGTCCCGGGCCAAACTTGGACTAGAGCGTCTCTGCTGGGTTGGCCTGGTAAAGGGAATAGAGTGAAATAATCTCTGCACTTGCTGTTTTGGGGAGTAGCAAAAGATCGCAGCAAGGCTGACCCCACTTGAGAAAAATCTCTCTCACAACAGAGTCTTTCAGAGACCACTCGTGAGGCATGAGGATAGCTCTGCTCAATTTGTCCGCGATTTGATTGGACTTCCGGGATGTGCGTTGCTATCAGAAACCGCTGAGAAGAAATCGCCCATTGCCACAATCTGAGTGCTTCTCGACACAGGGGTAGGACCTGGTTCCGCCTTGTTTGTTGATGTACCACACTACAGACATATTGTCTGTCTGGATTGCAATCGCTCCCAAGGGAAGAGAGTCTTGAAGGGCTTGCAACGCTAAAAGCACTGCTCTCATCTCCAGAACATTTATGTGCAAGTGGCATTCGTCTGGTTGCCATGTGCCCTGGACCGTCCTGCCCTGATAATGCCCCCACCCGATCAGGGAGGCGTCCGTTGTCAGAGTAGCAACCGGAGGGGGAGGAACAAAGGGTCTTCCCAACAAGAGCTGAGGGGAAGACATCCACCACATGAGATGATTTCTGCACGCCTGCGTGATCATAATGGTGTGGGACATTGGAAGTTGCTGGTATGACCATTGTGTAAAGAGCATCCATTGAAGGATTCGCATGTGGAATCTGGCTAATGGAAGCAGAGGTATGGCAGCCGCCATAATTCCCAACACTTTCAGAACTAACCTGGCTTTGATTCTGTTGTTGCTGAAAAGGAGTGAGACCAGTCTGTGTATGTCTGTTATTCTCTGATCTGTTAGTCTCGCAGTCATGTTTACTGTGTTTAGATTTGCGCCTATGAAGGTAATAGTACGACAAGGCGACAAAACAGACTTTTCGCAATTTATTGAAATGCCTAACTTTTGACAAATGCGAAAAGTGTAATCCCTGGCCATCAGAAGGAGATGCTTGGTGGGAGCTGTGAGGAGCCAGTCGTCCAAATATGGAAACACCTGGAATCCTTGTCGTCTCAGGTGAGAAGCTACCACTGCCATGCATTTGGTAAACACCCGGGGGGCAGTGGTGAGACCAAAGGGCAGGGCCCTGAATTGAAAATGACTGGTTCCCAGTCTGAAGCGGAGGAATCTTCTGGAGCGTCTGTTCATTTTTATGTGATAGTACGCATCCTGAAGGTCTATAGAGCACATCCAGTTTCCTTTTCCCAATAGGGGAAGGATGGACTGCAGCGTGACCATCCGAAATCTTGTTTTCTTGACTGATCTGTTCAAGATACTGAGATCCAAAATTGGTCTCCAGTCCCCTGTTTTCTTTGGAACTAAAAAGAACCTTGAGTAGATTCCGGATCCTTGCTGGTCTGCTGGAACTGGTTGAATTGCTCTTTTTGCAAGCAGCTTTGAAATTTCCAAAACCGCTAGATCCCTTTGAGCGGGTGGAACATCTGGAAGGGATTTTTTTGATTGGTTTGGAATGCGAAGAAAGGGGATAGAATAGCCTTCGGAAATGACGGACTGTACCCATTTGTCTTGAGTCAGGGATAGCCAGGCTTCTGGGTACAGTGACAATCTTCCCCCGACTGCCTCCAAAGGTGGGCAGTCGGGCAACACCTCAGGGATGCTGAAAGGGCTTATCAGAGAAGGCTTCTCGATTGCCCTGGTTCTGGAGCCCCTGCCTCGAGGCGGCGTCTACCATTGTTATTCCGCCTCTGCCTCTGGCGGGAAACGACTTTGTCGTCAGGCGAAGTCCCTTGAGATTGTTTACGGAACCACATTTTCCCACTTTTCTGGCCTTTGGGGTAAGGCCTAGAAGGAGTAGAAAAACGGACTCCAACGGCAGAAAGAGTCTTGCCATCAGTCTCGCACCTAGTCAAGGTTTCTTTCACTTGAGGACCAAAGAGAGATGATCCATCAAACGGGGAATTAGTGAAAGACGTCTTGAAGGGGTCCGCAAAATTGCATAGCCGCATCCAGGCATGCCTACGTAAGTCCACACCCGTCCCTGCGGCCCTACTCGCTCCATCAGCCGCATAAGAAAGGAGGCGCATGGAGGAGTTGGCTATGGAGTTAAGGGTAGCCAGCTGAGTGTTCATCTTATCTTGAAAACCCGCAGCTGTAGGGTCCTTCAACATGTCACTCGCTTCTTTAATCAAGTCCCTTTGAAGACGAGTAAAATGGCACAGGTAGTTCAGCGAACGCATAGCAAATGTCGCTGACGAGAACATCTGCTTCCCGTACCTGTCCATGGACCTAGATTCCTTGTTAGGTGGATGGACAGGTACTGAAGGATCAGCTAGTTCCTTCTTAGTGGCAGCAGCTACCACCATAGCATCCACAGAGACTCCTTTTGTCAAGAACTGTTTGTCTGCTGGTGCCGTTATGAATTTTGAGGATCTCCTGGGAGTGGGGTCCACTGAATCAGGAGCCGTCCATGCCTTTTTAGCTACCCCTGCATGAGGGGGTCAAAGGGGGGAGACACCCAGGAGGTGGAAGGACGAGAGCCAAACGCCTCAAGGTACACAGATTCATCCTCCGAAGGGTTGAGGGCTGGCCAATTTCCCCTCTGTTTGAGGATTTCGAGAATGTCTGCAAAAGAGACATCTTCAGAAGGGGAACGGGGGGAACCCTCGGAATCATCTAAATCTGTGTCAGATGTGATGGACTCAGGTGAGTCAATGTGTTTCCTCTTACACTTCCTCTTCCGAGGGGGCTCTTCTGCCAAATCAGGAGAGGCCTCGGAAGAGGATGAAATCCCCACAGGGGGTTCCTGAGGAGCTGGCTCTCTGCGGTCCGGAATGAGAGAGTGAGTCGACTTGACCTGAGGCACCGTAGAGGGAGGGGCGGACGGAGCCGACTGTGGAGTAGAGCCAGGCTCTAACACACTCCGCATGACCTCGAATGCACCCCTGTCAGGCAAAGCCAGAGGTCCCCGCTCCGAAGCTGAAAACCTCCTCGGCACCGACAGTGATGGCTCCGAGGCGATGTCGGAGCCGAACTCACCAGCCGAAGCTCCGAGAGGAAGAGCGGGTCGGACAAGGGTCCGATGCCACTCACCCCTCGGAGCCGACGAGGAAGTTCGCGCCGAGATTCTTCGAAGAAGAAATCGGAGCCGACGGAGCCGAAGACATCTGTATCGGCTCCGACGCTACCACAGTCTCGGTTCAACGCCTGCCCGAGCTCAACGGAGTCGGAGGAGGAACATATTGATGGACAGGGGCAGGCATCGACTGATGAGTCGGGCTCTGAAGCATTTGGGCCAGTGCCTCGGACTTAAGAAGTCGACTCACTACCCTCTGAAGGTCATGATCCGACAGCCTCGATGACCTAGAGGAGTGAGATTTATGGCTCCGTTCAGACAGCAGAGGAGATGCTGGAGCCGAATGAACGGAGCCAAGGGATGGTGACCTAGATCTCTTCCTAGATGTCGGCTCCGAAGGTCTGGTCGGAGCCGACAAGGGAATTTCTACTACCTCGGCTCCAGCCGGAGCCGAGGGAACCACAGAAGCTGTAGACTCATCGGCTCCAGCCGGAGCCAATGCAGACATAGGTTTTGTAGCTTTAGGTCTCGGCTCAGTAGCTGGAGCCGAGGACCTAGAAGCCTTAGAGGGCTTCCCAGAGACAGAAAGGGAATCCTCAGGCTTAAGTAGACCCCTTAGGATCAACTTGTTCTTTCTTTCCTGCAGGACCCTGGGGCTGAAGCCGTGGCATACAGCACAGGAGTCCTGCAGGTGCAAAGGCCCCAGGCAGTAGACACAAGAAGTGTGACCATCTGTCAGAGACATTTTCTGACAGCACGCATCACACTTCTTGAAGCCTGAGACCTTTGTTTCTTTAGACATCCTAGACAAGAAAGTGTAATCACACACACCCAGTCAGACACACTGATTACACTAATCTTATTTTAAAACTCCAAAATAAAACAATTAACCAAAAGTTTTAATTAAGAGCAACACACAACCACTAGGGAATGGGGAAAGGCCAGAAGGCCCGAGAGGGAACTTTAAAGTTCTTGTGGGAAAAAAACGGGATTTTCAGAAAAACAGGGGTAGAAATCCACTAAACTAAGGGAAAAGTAGTTAAACTTAACAAAATAGGGGTTTAAGTATTTTAATTTTTACAGAAATACACTTACCAACAAGCCGGTAGAAAAACCAACACCTCAATCGCTGTAGCGGCAAACGAGATCTGGGGTAACTCTCGCCTAGCATTGTGGGATATAAGGGGAGCCTCGAGCCGGTGGAACCAACTCTCGAGCTTTTAGAGTGGCCGAGTCGGAGCCGAGGTCGGCTCCGAACCCATCCAGCAAGAATGAAGGCGAGATAGACAACTTAACATCCTGCATTTCCTTATTTTCAGGACATTCTGAGCTTGTAAGCATTTTCTGTTTGAGCAAAGACATTAGATATTGTTGGCATTTAAGCATGTGAAACTGACAGTTTAAAGCCCTTACAGCTAAAGTAGCAGAGGTGTAGACTTTTTTCCCCCATCTGTCCAGTGCTCTTGAATCCCTATCAGAGGGAACAGGATTTTTGCAGTGGAAGCCTTGACCCCTTTGGAACCCCGAGAAATTGTTTCTAGGTCAGCAGCAGGGTTTTTATAAAGGAATTTATGTGAATCTGGGACCCTGTAGTACCTATCTGGCCTAGCAGGTAAAGGGGGTAAAAAATTAGGAGACAAACTGGATTCAGAGAAAACATCATCAACAATATATAGTACAGGGGGAATAGCAAGGGGCCTATGCTGAGGCAGTAAAAAAAGTCTCTGAGCCTTTTCTTGGATTCAGAATAATCTTGGCTCTCCCAATGGAAATGCTCCCTCATGGTGTGCAGGGTTTCTCCAAAAGAGTAATCCTCAGGAGGAGAGGCTGAAGGGATAGATTCTTCAGCATCAGAATCGTCACAGGGAGGAAGAGAATGTCCCTGTTCTGAAGAGGAATCAGAGGAAATAGAAACCTGGTCAGAGGAATCATAATCAGTATCTTGCCTAGGCCTTTTATCAGGAGGGAGGATGGGAACCCCTGATCAGAGTAATTAGGTCCTCGGCCATTTTAAGCATCTGTTTCTTTGGCATGGATGACTGTCCAGGTGAATGCTGTACTTGTTTGTCTTTACAGGTGTTTTAGACTTTGTCTTGGTTGTTGAAGTAATCCTGAAAGTAAGCTGTGTAGGTCTGAAATCACCCTCAGAAGCCAATGCCTGCTCAGTGGCTCCGGACCCATCTGAGGGAATAGTCTCCGTAGGCCCAATACCTTGAGTTTCCAGAGGCCTAGTTGTTTCCACGTGGGAGTCGGAGGCGGCCTGTGGCTCTGAGGTAGCGGGTGTCAGGGGCTGTGAAAGCGCCTCACTGAGAACCGGCGAACCAGCGACTGGCCTAGAAGAGGCTCCGTCGTCGGTTTTGGACTTCGGATGCCTGTCCTTTTCTTTGTCCTTGCGCTTTTTATGAATTCTGGTAGTCGGTTGTTCCGACGGCATTATATAATTAAACCTTCGGCCAAAGTAAAGTAAAGCAAAATCAAACCGACGCTTAATAGTGCATTGGTTGAATCTAGAGCAAAACCGACAACTAGCAACGTCGTGATCGGGGCCTAGGCAAGGAATACAGTAAGAGTGAAAATCCTTATGAGGTATTTGCTTCCCACAAGAAATACAATTGTTAACTTTTACTGACATCGGTCTGGAGCAAGAAAACGTTTCCCCAACGGGGTACTTAACTTTATTGAAGTCTTCGGTTTTGAAATTCAATTTCGAAAATCTCAGGAGTCAGCTGACCGGCACTTGCGAACTGCTTTTGCTTCGGGCACCGCGCGGTAAGAAAGACTGAAGAAAATGGTGTCGGCTGCATCTTTTATACCACTGGTGCACTGACGTCAAGGAAGAGGCGACAGCAACCGACACCGGACCAGGACTTTGGAATTCGGGCAGACTGCGGGCAGCCTGCCAGCAGGATAACCCAAGTGTAATGACTGCAACAGTGAAACACGATGAACATCAAGTGGAAAGCAATACAGGAATGTGCAGGAGGGAGGTAGGAAAGAACCATAGCTATCCATTTCATCAGTAAAAACTTATATGCAGAACACTAGCTGAATCTGGACCGTCACCTCCAGAGAGAGGGGTGACCACCAAACCAAGTGTGTCAAGAAGACACATGTGCAAAATACAGAGCTATGTATGGGAAGTTTTTTTTTTTTTTGGTGGCATGTATGGGACGATTTTTTTTTTTTTTTTTTTTTTTTTGTGGAACAGGTGCTCTTTTTTTTTTTTTTTTTTTGAGAGAGAAAGAGAGAGAGACAGAGAGAGGAATGTTCGGGAAGGGTCATAGGCATGTCTGGATCTAGTAAGTTGGGTAGGTGAGGAAGCAACTGCAGACAGACAAGACAAGACACAGGAACAGTGATGGACACAGGAGGTCAGTGGACATCATGGATGAGGTGAAGATGGGGACATCCAGGACTCATGGACGTTTACAGTGAGAATAGTGTCCTCACCCACAGGACTGTCATCACTGTCACCTCACTCCACCACTAGCTGGAGTGCTTGACAGCTCCTACTCCTCTTATTGGTCCTATGTAAAATGAGGGACAGCAGCCCCTCCATCCAGAGTACGTGTGCACCAACAGTGCGATGCACAACCCAATGCACCATCCCTGGCAGTTCAGCATGGGTGATAAACTCACCCCCCCATCACTGCTCCCAGAGGGAACCACCGGTCTATCCTCCGGGGCAGAACTACCGGAGGAGACAAATAATGCAGCTGCAGCAGAAGAGGTGGTGCTACCAGGTTGGCTCCCAGATGTGTTGGGCAACAGTACTGGGGCCAGTGGAGGTAGGTGGATCCTGTGAGGCATGCCTACCCCTCTGTGCTGTTGAGCATTCTGTGATGTAGTACACATGGATGACATGGATACATTTTGACAATGCATAATAAAATAAAGCATCAAACAAACAAAAAAGAGATAAGGATTGGGATGAGAGACAGAAAATAAGAGACAAGATTATTACTTTCATATGTAACATACAATGAATTAATATAAATATTTGACTCCATTATCTTAACCTTTACTCTTAAGACTACAACCCCCTAAAAGATAACTGATCACTTTTAAGATTAGCAGCTCCTAACATTTACACACTATACAACAAATTGCATTAAGTACTTCTTTACATGTGTATATATTGCATATATGAGTGTTCCAATTATTCAGATTACAGTTTACAGCAGGGCATGAGTGCCACACTGATATAGAGCTTTTACTTTAAACCTTTAAGTTACACATAATTGAAGAATTAACAGTTACTGTGTAGTTGAGAAGTGTGGTATCTGAACCTGACCACCACTGACTAAAGTCTAATATTGTACTCTGTTTGTGCTAACGCATACATACTTGCATTTACAGTTGGAATATGCATGCTCAATCTGATACAACTGCACAGAATACCAAACAAGCTATCTTTGTTTGCGCTACAGACTAATGCATGCATACTTGTTTTTACAGTTGAGATATGCATGCTCAATTTGATACAACTGTATAAAATACCAAAAAAGCAATCTTCAACTTTTAATGCAACACTACTCTTCTGTTACATACATACCACATGCCTTCCTCATCCTCGTCAATCTAGTGGCATGAGTCCTAACACTGCACTCCCTCTCTATGGCAGCTGTGGAAAAAACAGAACAGAATGCCATTATGAATACCAGTCTTGCCTATATTTAACTTTTAAGCCTTACAAGTTCTCTCTCTCTAGTTGATGCTTACACATGTGTGGGATGTTCTGCATCTTAAATTCCTCCTCCGGAGGTTGTTGTAGTGCTGTCTACATTGTTCACCAGTGCATGGGATACCGGTGGCACTGGCTGCAGCCCAGGCCAAACTATCCCAAACCTCTGAGTTATACTGGAACCCAGAATAGTCCCCCTGCAGCAACCTGGCACAGTGGTGTTTCACTAGGAGTCCAACAAAAATCTTGGACTCCTGAACACCCCAACTCTGAGCCCTAAATCTCACATCCTGTCCAGGAATGCCTGCCATATCTACCACAGATCAAGAGCAATGGAGACTGATGGTTTCCCACCAGTTTCAGTTATCGCGTTTACTGGGAGTGTGTACAGTGAAAATCTCCAGCACTGCTTATCATCGTGCAAACACTGTGCTCTGGGGTGTCCAATGATAAGCGGTGCACAACAGTAACAAGCAATGCAATTTCAAGGGTATTTGATGTACAGGCACTTGTGTATGTGCATTTCACAAATATGAAGGTCATGGCAGTCCAGAGGGCAGACATATCCTTACAGGAATATATTACACACTATACCCACAGTCACACATTTGATAAATGTGATTATACATAAATAAATGATTAAATAAATAACTGGCATAATGTTAGTGTCTCAGCCCTCATACATATAATTAATATCAGCTACAATATGTCAAGTGTTATAAGTGAGAGTGACAATATAGGGAAGTGGAACAACAGTAAAAGTGTATGGAATATGCTGTATTTGAACCCAGGACCATGTGCATGACAGTCCTACACTAATGCCTATTGCCACAAGAGAGTTGAAATAACAGCTGTTAATGTTTCAGTTCATTGCTATCAACTGCAATGTCACAACAGTAAAACAAAGGTTGCACACGTTGTACCAGAACCCAAGACCATCTGTATTTCAGCCCTACACTTATACCTGCTGCCACAGGCAATAGCATTGACTGAATGTATCTGGTTTCTTTTTTGGCTGTCAACTTATTCAGTAAAAAAGGGGAGAAATATTTGAAATAAGGAAAAGGAATCCATAACATACATAGTAGAAAATGTTAGTACACATGAGATATTTCTACATATGTCTGGATTCCAACTCTTCCTCCAATGCACCTTCAGAAAACAGGATGAGTGCTTTATCTCTCTTTGTCACACAAACTGCTTTGCAGTAAAGAACTAAAGTCATTCTTCACACAAATAACTGCAAACGAATATACACTGATATCAAACCATAAACTGTTATTTTCACATTTATTAAATTTATTATATTTGGACATCATGCACTTAGTGATCACACAACCTATTATGATTATTTCTTGTAAATATACAGCTCTGTCTTACTTTCTGTGTATCTTGGTCATTCATCAGTTATCTGACAAATACTCTTGACACATGCAGTGTGTAAGCCATTCTATATCACTGGTCTTAAAATGTGTGAGGATATTAACTGGGAATAATATGATATGCAGTTGCCAAAAACTGAAGGGCAGGTTGGATGGCACAGACAAGCACAGAATATTCTTTTTTTTTGGTGGGGGGGGGGGGGCAAAGGTGAGTTACTGTTATGGCACATACAAGGGTACACTGTTCTTTGGGGGGGCAAAGCTGAGTTGCTGTTGTGGCACAAACAAGCATAGACTGTTCTTTTGAGGGGGAGCAAAGGTAAGTTACTGCTATGGCACAAACAAGGATATGTTGCTCTTGTTACTCTCCTCATTTTTGCATCCTGCGTGTTTGTTTGATCTTGAGAGGGTTGTGAAGTCAGAAACTGCAATGTGTATCATTACTTTCTAACTTCTCTCTCTAATGATTTTCCATGGTGCTAAACTGAGGGCATGCAGTGATCATCAGCACATTTGAGAGGTATGACTGTGTGAATCTTTGATGCCTGAAGCCTACTACATATTAATGGACACACACAAGTCAAATAAGTCTCTCCTGTCACGTTAAGGTAATTTCTGTAGAAAGCTCCCACTTTTTACTTGCTTACTGTACCAAAGATGATGAAATGCAAGGATATGCCATAGTATTATTAAACCAATACACTCCAGGTTCAGTACTTACCTTGTAAATGCAGCAGTTGCCAGTGTTACCTTCAGGGCTGTCTCTGACGCAAGCAATACACAGACAATACATTGGGAAGTGAAGGCTGTGTCGGTTGCCTGGCATCAATGTTAATACATGTATGCGAGTAGGAGGAAGGTTTTAAGCCCCTAGGTGGTGAGTGAGTGTGCTATGCATCGTCTCTTAGCCAATGCAAGGGCATACTGAGCATGTCAATGTCTGCCTACTCAGACAGCAGCTGGTGGTTCCCCCTCTAACTCTATCTGCCTGTGACTGTGGTGGCTTGCCACTGGAAGTGGGATGTGTGCCCCTTCCCCTTGCTGATTCTGCTGCAGTTGTTTCCTCAATATTATGTTATGGAGCATGGCATATACTGTAAAGATTTCTGTACATGTCCATGGATTCTACTGCAGGGCTCCCCCAGATGTATCTAGGCACCAGAACTGTGACTTTAGCAGCCCAAACACATAATCTATGACAGTTCTGGTTTGAGCGTGTGCCTCAATATGGTGTTCTTAAGTGCATTTCTGATGGGTGTTATCAGTCACGGTTCCAGTGCATAGCTTGCATCCCTCAGTAAATGACTCTGTGGGATGTTCTCCCCAGCAAACATCTGGTACAGTTGGGAGGTTTGTCAGACATGTGAGTCATGGTAAATGCCAGGGTTGCCAGCATACAAGCTCAAGATGACTCCCTTGGAATTGCATGTGACTTGGCAGTTGATAGAGTGGTAGCCCTTTCTGTTAATGTAGAGCCTACCCTGTTCCCAGGTGGTGCTTTAATTTCTGCAAGACTGCAATCAATGGCAGCCAGTACTTCAGGGTAGTGTGCTACCTGGTAGAATTGTTGTATATTTCTGGCCCTCTTTTCAGAGCTATGGGGAAAATATATGTTCTCACTGGCATGTTGGAGCATAGCATTCAGAAATTGGTGGTGGATGCTGATGCCTGTGACACCCCCAGCATGTCCCCAATTGGTCTCCGAAAGGCACCTGTAGCTAAGATTCTAAGGGATGGGTTCTTCTCGGTTGGCCCCGAGTAGAGGAAGGCAGAGGTCACAACGTTTCTGTAGAGTACCCCTGTCCACTTGTAGCACTCTACAATTTCCATGTCATGTAGGTTGTGATAAGTTAAATGTGGCCTGAAAAGTCTTCTCATTCTCAGCCTAAGCCTACTGGCAGCAGCAGCAGCAGCAGCAGCAGCAGCAGCAGTGGCTTCAGCCTCTAGCACATACAAATGGATTAACGCAGCAGCAGCAGCCCCTAACATTCTTTCTGTGTAGACTTTCCATGTCTGTACTCCAAAAGTTTTGACATCTGCAGGAAAAACCAGCATGGAGTCTACATGGATGCTTTATAGCTTGTTGAACAGCTCCACGGCGTTGGACTGGTTGATTAGCATACAATTCAGCTGCTAGTGCTGTAATTAGCATCTATGAAACACAGACAAAGACAGATGCAAGCGATAAATAATCTAAAGCATAATAAAAAGGCAAATGTGTAGCTAGCCAAATGACATTGAGAGAGATGTATATGTTTGGAAAACTGCAAAAATGCTTTTATTTCTGTACAGAGGAATACTGAACTTCAGGAGGTACGGTCCCATTTTGTCACCTACATACTGCATATGCTGGAATGTATTTAAGAATAATGTGAAGGCTTTTATCGTAGTTAGAAGTGTACTAATGGCATGGGCATGTTTGTCAATCCATTTCAGAGGTACATGATTGACAATACATGAAAATGGAATGCCATGTGATAAATATGTTCATAGGTTCATATGTGCGTACTAGGCTAATGGCCCTGGAGCCTTTACAAGCCTAGCCCATATGATTATCGTGGCATCATGCCACCCGACCTTAGTTCCCAGTGCCTCTATCAAGTAGAGCACTGGAGTGATTCCCAGGGTGAATTTTCTATTTCCCATCCACTCATCAAGATTTCTCTTGAAGAGGGCCAGTGAGGTGCTCTGTTTGACATGTATGGGAAGTCTATTCCATAGCATGGGCAGTCTCTGGGTTATGAACCTGTCCCTCCAGCACGTTAAGATGATTGTGGTAATGAGGTTGAGGACTCTGGAGTGTGTGGTGTGGCGGGATTGGGATTTCTTTAGATGTAGCATTTCTAACAGAGCTGGGTCAGACATGGCTTTGTAAGTCAAGTAGAGATTGCCTCTAAGTAGGCGATATGAGACAGAGAATAGTTGGAGTTTTTTTAATCTGTCCATATAGGACAAATGTTTAAAGCCTAGGATCATCTTTGTGAGGTACGTTTGTGGCCTCTCCAGTTGTTGCAGGTGTCTAGTGAGGTACATGAAAAATGGGGCATTGTACTCGATGACTGGCCTAATGAGGGAAGAGTAGAGGGAGACAATGACCTCTTTCTTCTGGGATGTAAAACCCTTAGCAATGAGATGTGCCACACTGAAGGACTTTCTGACCACAGTGGCAATGTGGTGGTCTAAAGAGAGATTGCTGTCAACCTGTGTTCCCAGATCTCTTATAACACTTTGTGTGTTCAGTGGACTGCCATCGATGTGGTAATTCATGGGAACCAGGGTTTTCCCAAAGGGGATGACAACACATTTTTTGGCACTGAGCTTAAGGCCATGGTTCTGACACCAGTCATTGGTCTCAGTCAGGCCTTTCTGTATGATGTCAACATCACTTGGGGAGCTAATAACAGCTCCCAACTTGCAATTGTCTGCAAACGTTGTCAGCCAGAGTCCCTTCGTGTTGGCCTGGACTTCAGAGAAGTAGATACCAAACAGGACAGAACTCAGGGCCGAACCCTGTGGGACTCCACTCGTGACTGGTCAGCAGTCTGACATGGAGTCAGCTACTTTCACACTGTGGGTTCCACATGTAAGCCAGTTTGCAACCCACCAAGTGATATAGAGGTTGATGCCTAGCTTAGGGAGTTTTTCTATGATTCCTGAGTGGGGAATGGTATCAAAGGCCATGGCCAGATCAAGATAGGCTGTATGAACCACCTTGCCTTCATCCACAGCTCTGGTGACTGACTCAAAGAAGTCAACCAAGTTGAGCAGGCATGATCTACCCTTCACAAAACCAAACTGTGTGAGATCCAGAGTTTGGAGATTCCCTATATCTTTGTTTATTAGGTCCAAGATGATGCATTCCATAGCTTTGCATATCAGACTCGTCAGGCTAATGGGGCGATAGTTCCCAGGGTCTGTACTCACTCCGCCTTTGTGGAGAGGGATGACTGTAGCAGTGTGCCATTCAGTGGGGAGAAAGCCTGAGGTGAGGCTGTGATTGAACAGGGCACACAGGTGAGGTGTCAGTTCACTCTGTAGTTAATGTAGAACACAGCCAGGGAATATTGTCAGGTCCCATAGAAGCTGTATTCTTGGCCTTGGACAGTGCTGTTTTAACCTGTGCAGCAGTAATACTGGGTGTCTGACAATCTACTGGTATTGTGGCTGGTCCTTTGGTGGGGAGAGGGGTAAAGTTGGCACTGAATCTGTCGGCCAGTATACTGGCAATATCTGTTGGCTTGGTATAGGAGGTGCCATGTGCAGTAGCGCAGAGCAAATTTGGGTATAGCCGTGGAGATTCTTTACATAACTATAGAGGGTTGTGTGGTTGTCTTTACTATCTGCTGCAATTCTGTTTTCATAGCTAGCTTTAGAGGATTTGATGGGGGATATCAGCTACTTGTTGAGGCTGATAAGGGAGTTTTTCCAGTCTTGGGACTTCACCTTATTCCACATCAATTTCCTCCTTCTGTTGTAGAGTTTTTTTTATGCCAGGGGACCACCAGATTGGCTTCCTTTTTTTAGAGGAGAGCATCTTGGTTCTACTAGGTATGGTGAGATCCATGCATTTGTGTACATGTTCGTACAGTGCATTGGTGTATGATTCGGTGGTCATGCAACTATTCTCCATTTGCAAGGCTGCCGTGAAGTTAGCCATCTCTGTTTTTAGGAGACCAAAGTTAGCTCTGGAGAAGTTTTTCATGGTGGTTACCTGTGTGTGGGGTGGGGGTGGGGGGGTGTGGATTTCCAAGGTGATTAATTTGTGGTCGGATCTAACCAGGGAGGAGTTGACAATTGGTCTAGAGCAACGGTCGCCCATGTTAGTAATGACTAGGTCAAGGATGTTGCTACCTGTAGTGGGGGTAAGAACGAGCTGGTACAGGGCATTGAAATTAATGAATTCCAGGAAATGTTGGGCAAGTGTATTGGTACACGAGTAGTTTTCCCAGTTAATGGAGGATAGTTGAAGTTGCCCAGTATGAGAGTGTTAGGTTGGATCCTAACATTCTCCAGGGTCCTTAGGTACAAATGTTTCAGGGATAGGTCCTTTGATAGCACATTTGCCTGTTCTTTTGTGTGTGTGTGTGTGGGGGGGGGGTTGTGTGATAAATATGTACAAATATTTTAGGGACAAGTCATTTGATAGCACTTTTAGCATTGCAAAGATGTTTTGTTGGGAAAATGGGTTATTTGCCTACTCTTTTTGTGGAGGGCTGTGCGATAAATATCATAGAATTATAGGAGATTACTAGACTACTGACCCGGAGATCATTTTAAACCTAGCCATTTCTTCCCAATGTAATACAACAGAAATACTAGTCAATACACAAGACTGCATTTAGTGATGACTGCCCATTTCCAGCAGGGTTGTGGGCTCTATCCCTGGTAATAATTGACGGTGCCCCATCCATGTTCCTCTTGAACAGTGTCATAGGGGTGCTCTGTTTCACATGAATTGGTAGCCTGTTCCAAAGATGCAGCAGTCGCTGGGAGATAAATATGTCCCTTCAGCATATCCTATTTAAGTCACAGGCCATATTTAGGTCCCTGAAATGGGTATCCCTAGTCCCAGTTTGATCTAAGGATGTACAGCAAGTTCATTAGGTTGGGTCTTGGATTGCTCTGTAGGTCAGGCATAAGTCTCCCCTAAGAAGTCTATATGATACAGAGTATAGTGACAGGGACTTTAGTCGGTCTGCGTAAGGCACATGCTGAGGCCCCTTGATTTTCTTTGTTAGAAACCTCTGAGGTCTCTCTAATTGCTGCAGGTGCTTAGTATGATACATGCCAAACTGGGCGTTAGGCTCAATTATGAGCCAGATAAGTGCAGAGTATAAGGGAGTTCTAACTTCTTTTGCTCTTGAAGCAATGTCTTACTAATTAAGTGCACTACGTAGAAAGCTTTCCTTACTAAAGTAGACACATGGTGGTTGAAGTTAAGGTCGCGATCAACTTGTGATCCCAGGTCCCTTACCACTTCATGGGTACTTCGGGTACTGTTATTGATTTGATAGTGTAAGGGGGGCATTGTTTGTGCTGAAGGGAATGATGATGCATTTCTTTGCATTCGGTTTGAGACCATGGCTAATGCACCAGTCATTGCTCTGCGTCAGACTCTCCTGGAGTATACAGATATCATTTGGGGATTCAATGATTGCACCTAGTTTGCAGTTGTCTGCCGTCTTGGTCAGCCACAACCCCTTAGTTTTGACCTGAACTTCTGATAAGTATATATACCAAACAGTAGGGGGCCCAGCACTGACCCCTGTGGCACCCCACTGGTAACAAGTCTGCTGGTTGATGCTGAGTTACCCACTATGATAGTGTGTGTGTCAGGTTTGTGAACCAATTGGCAACCCATCTTACAATGAGTGGGTTTGCACTCAGTTTGCCAAATTTATTGGTAATGCCTGCATATGGTATTTTGTTGAAAGTCTTTGCCAGGTCAAGTTATGCTGTGTGCACAGATTTGCCCTCGTCACTGGCCTTGGTCACAATTTCAAAGAAATTCACCACATGTAACAGGCAAGATCTTCCCTTCATAAAGCTGAAATGGGTAGGATCCAGGGTTTGGAGGTCACCTATGTTTTTATTTATAAGGTCCATAATAATACGTTCCATGGCCTTACAGATGAGGCTGGTCAGGCTTATGGCTCTGTAATTCCCCGGGTCTGTTGCTAGGCCATCTTTGTAGAGGGAAATAACTGCTGCTGTTCTCCATTCTGCAGGAACAAAGCATGTGGTTAGGCTATTACTGAAAAGGGTACTTAGTGCTGATACTAGTTCATGTTTTAGCCTGTTTAGAAGACAGCCTGGGATGTCATCTGGTCCCATAGACGCTGTGTTTTTTTGCCGAGGACATGCTCTAAAAATTTGAGGGAAGGTTTGTTGTAAGTTAGGAGGGATAAGGAGTGAAAATTTCTCCAAACCTATCCACTTGTAGGTTTGCTATCTCTGTGGGGTCAGTGTGTGTGATACCATTGGCCATTAGTAAAAGCCTTATGGTTATCCCTGGTTGTACTTGCCAAGTTTCTCTCAAAGGAGCCCTTGGGCGATTTGACAAGTTGTCTTATTTACCTGCTGAGGCTGAGTAGGGTGCTTTACCATTATTGGGACCTTGCCTTTGTTTTCTTGGACAGCAACATTTTTGCACTTATTGTAAAGTTTGTTGATGCTGGATGTCTACCATGGCAGCTTAATTTTACTTGGGGCTCTGTCTTTGATTCTTTCTGGTACGGCCGAGTTTATATACTTATACAAGTGATTATACAGGGCTTTAGTGTAAGCTTCAGCGTAGTTACCACTTCCAGCTTGGGATGGGGCTTGGAATGCATTTATACCTTCACCTAGGAGGGTATAGCTTGCCTTAGTGAAATTTTTTAGTCTGATTTCACCCTTTGTGAGTTTTGTTGTTAATGCCAGCTCAAAGGTGACTGATTTGTAGTCAGTTTTAACTAATGAGGGTCTGACAGTTGCTGTAGTGCATCTGTTTGATGTGTTGGTGAGGATCAGATCCAGAATGTTTGTTCCCTTTGTCGGGATATGGACAATTTTTTCAGGGCATTTGAATTAACAAAGTCAAGGAACTTTTGCGCTAGCAAGTTATGGCTAGTGTAGGTTTCCCAGTTGATAGAATAATTGAAATCTCCTGTAACTAGTGTGTTTGGTTAAATTTGGATTGTCTCCAGTTTGTCAAGTAGGCTTTGTGGGAGTCATGACCCATGGAGGGGGATCTATAACTGGCTATGACTTGAATGGGGGTCTTAACCACCATAACCTGGACCTGGAGAAGCTACATGGAGTTGTCCAGTCTAACTAGACAGGAGGTGAACTTATCCCCAATACAGATTGAAACACCGCTTCCTTTGGTTTTCACATGTTCATTTTGCAGTCTAAAGGTGTGGGAAGCATTGTAGCCTTGCAAAGCTGGGTATTCTCTGAGGCCTTGAACCAGACTTCTGTGACTGCACAAACATCTACATCTTTAAGTGATAGAAGTGGTTCCAGGAAATGCAGTTTTTGGTTTAAGCTGCTAGCATTTAGCAGCATGACCCTTATTTTGTTCTGATTGGTTAATTTCACATCAGTAATGTTGTTTTCAAGACCTTGCCTAAAAAGGCACTATGGGGGAGGTAAGAGCCTTTGCCAGCAGCCAAAAGCCTAGAGGTGTCAGGTGCAAACCATCTCTGACAAAGCAGTGAGGTTTGTCGACCATGGCTTCCTAGGTTGACAGGAACTGGATCCTCTTTGAATGACATCAAAAACTAATCCAATTATTGAAATCAATCATTTTTGTTTATACTGTGGCATCATTCGAGGTGAGGGTAGTATGCTGCTCAAGGCTAGGGACATACCTGCCTGGGACACACACTCAGAGAGCTCAACCATGTCTCGCTTCATAAAGTCCAGTGAGGTACGTCTCAGGTCATTTACATCAACATGAACTATGACAGAGTAATAACGGTACTTGTTGCTGAGAGACCAGAGTGCTTGGCTGAACATGACTTTCTCCTTATCCAACCGGGTGAGTGGGACATCTGTGTGTTTCACTACTGACTCTCCAATGACAAGAACATTTGGTGTTTGAGTGTTATGTCTTACTGGCTTGGTGGATGAGACACTGGTGTTGGTATGTGTCATGGATGCTGTGGGGACTGTGTTTGTTGTAGCAGTCTTGTGTTTTGGAGGCCTCTGGTGTGTCGGTAAGTTTTCTGAGAGAACTTCAGTGTATGTGTATTTACTTGTTTGATATGTACTATGTGTATGGGTAGTAGGATGTGTATGAGTAGAGGTAATATAAGCACATGTAGTGGTGGGTGAGCTGACAACATTCTCTGTGTTACTGTTTTGAGTGAGAGACAGAAAGAGCATGGATTCTAGATTGGGGTAAATACATCTCTCGCACTCTGTACTAGAGTGTGTTATTAGTAGAGGGTTGTCTGTGTACATGAGGCAATTGCTACACTGCATCAAGACACCCTTGAAGACTGTTCTCACTATGGGTGGCAATTCAGAATCTATCACGGTGTTCAGTGGATGGACATTTCTGCCTGGGATTTAGGGAAAATTTGTTGAATTTCACTGTCCGGCTTTGGCCCACAGCTGCATGGCAGTGTGTGGTGCTGAGTGATGTGCAAACAAGCAGAAACCTGATCAAATCCATAAATATCAGAAGTTAAAAATTTGAAAAAAAACTTTTAAAAAATTTCAAAAGGACCAATGAGGATGCTTATTCCAAGCCCTAGACCGGGCTCCCTTTACCAGACAGGTCCCAATCAGCACAATTCTCTCACAAAAGTGCAGATAGGCCCCTTCCAATCCAAGATGGCCTCAAAAACGTGCTCAGAACAAACAAACCACTAGAGACAGTTCCAGAAGCAGCAAACCTGTATCTGGACTATGCCATAGCTACTAGCTACCCTAGTTTCAGTGGGAAACACTAGAGAATGTTTAAAACAGCAGAAAAACAGCAGTGTGACACTAAAACATTTTTAATTTCAGGGAGAGGTCCCTTTGACAGCACTTTTAGCATTTCAAATAAGTTTTGTTAGCAAAATGGGTCATTTGTCTGTTCTTTTGTGTGTGGGGGGGCAATGATGAGTTACTGTTATGACATCCCACATGTTGTTAGCATTTCACATTTGTAGACTGTTTTATGTTTCTCCAGTGGGTAATAGTAACTGGCTACATTTTCTGTTTTCTCTGGAAACAATTATTTTGTAGTTACTTGATACTTCTGTGTATTATACTTCTGTTGTCTTTTAGGACACCTAAAATTATGCCAGTCAGGCGTGTCAATCCAAGTAGACCCCCCCCCTTCACTGATGGGGAAAATCAAGTAATCATGGATGAGTTTTGTCAACATGGTGCTTTTCTCCTGGAAAGGGGACAGGGAGATATGGCACACCAGATGCAAATATGGCAGCAAACTGTGCAAAATGTGAATACCGTGGGCTGCCACAGCAGAACATATGAACAGGTGCAGAACAGAGCCACTGACATGACTACTACTGCACACAGGCGAGCAGCTGCAGTGGGCCATAACCAAATGGCTACTGGGGGGGGGGCTGCTAGGGAACCCCTACTAACCCCCAATGAACAGTTCCTGGCCAATATAAGAGATCCAGACAGCTCCCAGGAGACTGCAGGAGAGCATGTACTTGATGTGGGTGCAACACCTTCTGAGACAGCAAGCAAATTCCACGAGGAGCTTCCAGGTAGGTTTTGTTATCTGAACAGTTGAATACTGTTTTGAAATGAATAAGTTAATTCTGTGTCACATCTTTTTTTTTGGGGGGGGGGGTTGTAGAGTGCTACAGTTATAAGCTTAGGTTGGAGTAGTCAAACATGTTCTTGTTGACATTAAACTTAACGCACATATAAAGGGATAAATATATTTCCCCCTGTGTTATTGATAACTGCGATGTCGAAGCCCTTACCTCTTGCTTAACTTCTTCCAGGACCATCTGGACTACAGAGGAGTATCTCATCTGCAGATGGCAAGGCAAACATCTTTATGTCAATACTGCTAAGCAACTGAAAGAAATACTGTAGTGTGTGATGTTGATCTCAGGCCAGTTGTGTGTACTGCTGTACTGTCTTGTAATGCTGGCATCACTGTTAGTTTGTTATCTTATATTCCACTATAGTAGGGCAGACGTTAATTTATTCCTGTGTTTCTTGCTTTATATCACAGGTGATCATGACAGTAGGAGTTTGGGCCCTGTGCCACCTGATGTCAATGTATTAGCAGACTCTGATGACGACGGTGGCCAAAGTGAGGCACAGTCAGGGGTGCAGAGGTTGAATCTGACACCGAGGTTGATATACAGCCATCCCCTGCATTTCCATCGGACACAGCCAGTAGGCCTACACCTACCCAGTCCAGTGAGCCCACAAATATTGAACAGTAAAAAAACAAGCTCAGGAACCACAAGTAGCCGTAACAGTATTTGTTTCACAAGTACAATTTTCACAAATAAAAGCTGCTTCTTCAGGCATCAAAAAAAACAAATGCTAACAGACACCTTAAATAACAGATAAAATAGACAATAAAACGGTGATTAATTAAAATATTAATTTATTAAAAATACTTCTAAACATAAAAAAAAAACACATTTATAAAAACATAAAATTCTATCCGCTATTCTAATTAATTTTATGTAAATCTTTTTTAAAATTCGTTTTATGCTGAAAGCATCATTTAATTCCGGTGGACACTGAGCCTTAAAACATAAACTCCATTTACTTTCCTCTCTTTCAGTTATGTTTTTCCCATCCCATCCTCTAATATGTGTTGGAACTACATACAAAATTAAAAACTTAAATGAGTACTATCTGTATCGAACATATGTCTCTGAAGTGCATTACTTATCTTCTGTCTCTTTATTTCTGATGTGAATACATATTCTTTTTTAATCTCTGGTTTGTTTTCCCCTATGTAAAAACCAGGACAATTGCAGCACTTAGCCATATATACTATATCCTTGGTGTTACAATCACCATATACTTGTAAACAGAAAACTGTTAGTGGATGCATAAAAGTTTTCTCTGTGTAAATGTACTTACAGAAGGTACATTTATTACACTTGCATGTTACATTTTTGTTGGTTCTATGTCCTATCAATCACTTGTTCTTTACAACATAAATTATTCTTTAATGTAGCATTTCTTCTATAGCTAAATGCAGGGCATGCTTCGTAGATTACTTTTAACTCTGGGACTTGAGAAAGCATTGGCCAATATTTTTTAACGATATCTTTAATACTCCCTGTTTTGCGATCGTATGTTAAGAGTCGTATCATATGTTAAGTTGTTTCTTTCTGACTTTTGTTAATGTTTGAGAAAAATGGGTTGAAAGACCGTATGTCTATCTCTCAACACATTAATTTTTATGTACTGTACCACTTTCTTATTATAACCTCTACTGCATCTTCGTTTTAATGGACAATTTCAGGCCAATAAAGCCAAACCCTACTAGCTGTGGAGTTTTCATTTAGTTTCCATTAAAACAACGAAACAAGTCATGGACATTCAGTCACCACTTAGCTGAAACACATGGTGTTCATAAGGGTCATTTGCATATATCCCATGTGCTCCTATTCAAGAGGTTTGAGAGGTCACTCACTGGAAGTTCCAGCTAGGCTGGAGTTTTCATTTAGTTTTTACTGGTTATTTTTTCTGTGTGACCTTCTCACTCATTGTTTTAGTTTGTTATTTGGGATACTTTGCAGTCACCCTGATGATAATGGACATCAGCTGGGTATAACAGCCCTGTGTTTCTTGTGCTTAGTCAGACACTCTGTTTGTGCTGTGCTGATGAGGTCATTACAAGGCCGAAATATGCATATTCACAGCTAGTGGGGTTTGGCTTTATTGGCCTGGAATTGTCTATTAGAATGATGAAACAAGTCATGAGCATTCAGAATCGCCAATTACCTGAAACACATGTTCATAAGGGTCATCTGCATATATCCCATGTGCCTCATATTCAAGAGGTTTGAGAGGTCACTCACTGGAAGTTCCAGCTTAGCTGGAGTTTACATTTAGTTTTTACATCCAATAAATGCAAACAATATTCTCCTTTATTAGAAAAAGTTCAAAAGATAACTGGCAGGTCAATGGAATGATTAACATTTAACTCTGAGACAACCTTGGGTAGAAAGGCGGGGTTAGTCCAAAGAGATTCTCTCTCTTTGTGGAAAACTATGTAAGGACGTTTTACGCACAGTGCCTGTAATTCTGAAATTCTTCTCACCGAGGTAATGGCTACCAAGAATAAAGTCTTCCAAGACAAGAATTTTATTTTGCAAGTGGCAGCAGGGTCAAAGGGATGATGACTCAAAGTTTGTAGGACCAGTGTCAAATTCCAAGGCTCAATGGGCTCTTTGAAGGGCGGATATATATGTATGACTCCTTTCAAGAAAGTTTTACAGAGAAGGTGAGATATTAAAGAGGAATCTTGGAAACCATTATGGAAGTTTAAGATAGCTGCTAAATAGGCATGGATCGTAGACGCTGATGCTCCTGAATGGAGTAAGGTTGATAAATACTCAATACTGAATTAAAAGGAACTGAAAAGGGGTCCAGTCCTTTTTCTCGAGACCAAAAAACAAATCTATTCCATTTACTATAATACATTTTTCTGATGGATGGTTTATGGAAAGCCAGAAGTATTTTTCGTACAGGAGAAGACTAGTTATTTTGCCTGGGAATTACTGGAAGTGGAGGTACCAAGCTGTCAGCTTGAGGCTTGATAGGTTTGGGTGGATCAACCCCTGAGGGTGCAACAGTAATCATGGAGATGGATCCGGAGTCCAGGGTCGGTGAACCAGGTGAGGCCAAAGGAAAGGGAACCAGACTTGTCAGGGCCAATAGGATGCAATGAGGGTTACTTTGCTTCTCAACCGAAGTGCTTTCTTTAGAAACTCTGAAATCAGAGGAAAGGGAGGGAAGGCATAAAGCAGACTGAACAGACTGCATGTTTCTAGAGTAACAAAGAGGAAGAACTGCAGGCCATCCATGACTTAAAAATAAAGTACTTGAATCTGCAAACTGAAAATGCATTACTAAAGCATAATTAAATACAAAAGACAGAGGATAAAACCAAGAACTGTGTATTAACTGTGTTTTGACAATGATGTAGTCAATGAGATCACTACCTTGAAACAAAAGCAAGATGCTTTGGCCCAGCTTACAGACTGCTTTAAAAGTTATTGAGTGAATGGTCTTATCAAACAAAAGAGCTATGAAAATGAAACGGAAAAAGAAATGGTTTCTGAATTTTCTGTACAAGTTGAATACGTAAAAGAGAGAAAACTATAAAAAGTGAACAGTCTCTCTTATTACAAATAGTAAAAGAGCTTGTAATATCAGAGTTACAAAGTGAAGTGATAAAACTATGTGAGGAGAAACAAGTGAATCAATGAGTCAGCAAACTACATAATGATATTAACTAAACATAAAGGAAGATGTAAATATCTCTAAAGTTAAGGGGCTAAAACAGTAAGAGAAGCAGATAGAAGGATTTTGTCACAACTCTAGAACACAGAGTCTGAAAAAGAGCAGCAAAAGAAAAGGATAGCTTTAGCACGCATGAAAGTCTCAAAAGTTTCAATATGGAACTGGAGGAGTATAAATCTTAGTTGCAGCGACCAAGTCAAAAACTAGAAAAGCAGTTGCAAAAAAAAAAAAAAAAAAAAAAAGGCTTCACTAACCAAGTATTACAAATATTAGCTCAAAAGTTGTAGTACCAAAAGTGAAACTTAGAACGTAATTGGGAATGAAAATGCATCTGCTAAAATGACAGAGCTACAAATCTTACAAGAGGAAAAGCATAAATGCAAATGTTCTGATTAACACTTCATAGGTTCATAGGTTCATACTAGGCTATCTGCCCGAGGGCATTTACAAGCCTAGCCCATAGTTTTGTGGCTTATGCCACCCCTTTAGTATGGGGAACTATACCCATTTTTTTGCTGTGCCTCTGTCGAGCAGTGACACTGAGGTAATCCCTGGGGTATATCTGCGATCTCCCATCCATTGGTCAAGATTTCTCTTGAACAAGGCCAGCGAGGTGCTCTGCCTCACATATACCGGGATTTTATTCCACAGCATAGGGAGTCTTTGGGTGATGAATCTATCCCTCCAGCATGTCCTATTAATAGCCGTGTCGAGGTTTAAGTCTCCCGCCCTTGTGGCTCTGATGGATCTAGATTTTTTGAGGTGAAGCATATTCATCAAATCTGGGTTTGACATGGCCTTGTATGTTAGGCAAAGGTCACCTCTGAGCAAGCGGTGGCGACTGAATAGAGCTGGAGTTCTTTCAGTCGGGCAGCATAGGACAGATGTTTGAGACCCTTTATCCTTTTGGTGAGGAACTTTTGTGGCCTCTCCAGCTGCTGCAAGTGTCGGGTCAGATACATTCGAATGGGGCATTGTACTCAATCATTGGTCTGATGAGTGATGAGTATAGGGAGACTATGACCTCCCTTGATCTAGATGAGAATCCCTTCATGATAAGGTGGGCAATGTAGAAGGTCTTCCTAACTACTTTAGCTACATGGGTGTCGAATGACAGACTACTATCAACCTGGGTCCCCAGGTCCCTGATAACTTCTTCTGTGCTCAGTGGATTGCCACCTATTTGGTAGCTAGGGGTAACCTTGTTTTTCCCGAAGGGTATGACTATGCATTTTTTGGCATTTAACTTTAGGCCATGGCTCTGGCACCAGTTATCCTTTTCTGTGAGACCCTTCTGAAGGATATCTGTGTCAGATTTGTTTTCTACTATGGCGCCCAGTTTGCAGTCATCTGCAAACTTTGTCAGCCATAACCCTCCTGTGTTTGCTTGTACTTCGGAAAAGTAGATGCCAAACAAGAGTGGGCCCAGGACTGAGCCCTGTGGTACACCACTTGTGACAGGCTTTGAGTCTGACATGGCGCCAGCAACTCTGACCCTGTGAGTTCTGTCACTCAGCCAGTTTGCAACCCATCTTGTGATGTATGGGTTAACATTTAAGCTGATGAGTTTTTCAATGATACCCGAGTGGGGTATTGTATCGAAGGCCTTCGCCAGATCGAGGTAGGCTGTATGGACTGCCTTTCCCTCATCAATGGCTTTGGTGACTGTTTGAAAAAGTCAACCAAGTTTAGAAGGCATGATCTGCCTTTGACAAAGCCAAACTGGGATGGATCCAAAGTCTGCAAATTCCCTATGTCTTTATTTATGAGGTCCATTATGATCCTCTCCATGGCTTTGCAGATAAGGCTTGTCAAGCTAATGGGCGGTAATTTCCAGGGTCGGTGGAGGCACCGCCTTTGTGAAGTGGGACCACAGTTGCAGTGCGCCACTCCTGGAGTGTATCCAGAGGTAAGACTATGATTAAACAGATGTCCTAGCTGTGGGTTTAATTCCTCGTTGAGTTCGTGGAGCACACAGCCGGGGACACCATCAGGTCCCATGGATGCTGTGTTTTTTGCTTTGGAGAGAGCAGTTCTCACTTGGGCGTTGGAGATGTTTGGGGGCTGCAATCGCTTGGTATAGATATCTCTCCTTTTGGGGAGGGGAGAAGTTTGCACTGAACCTGTCAGCCAGTATGTTGGCAATGTCTGTAGGATCAGTAATCTTCACATCATTTTGAACTAGTTCTGAGCATATCTGGGAGTTTCCTCCCAGGTTTCTAACATAGCTAAAGAAGGCCTTATGATTGTCTTTTGAGTCTTTAGCTATTTTTCTCTCAAAATTTGCTTTGGATGATTTTATGAGAGCTCTTAGTTTTTACTTATAGTGATCAAGGGTGTCTTACCTTTTAAGGATTTTGCTCCATCTTGTAGTAGCTTCCTCCTTTTGTTGTAGAGTTTGTTTATGGCTGGGGTCCACCAGACTGGATGCTTGCCTTTGGTACAAAGAGTCTTTGTTTTGCTTGGGATTGCCTTATCCATGCAATCCTGCAGGTGCTGGTAGAAGGCATTTGTAAGTGATTCAGCGGCTTGAGTACTGTTTTCCGCCGGCTCGGGGCCTTAAAGGAGACCACACTAGTCTTTAGAAGTGTGAAGTCGGCTTTCGAGAAGTTCTTTACTGTGGTCTTTTTTATTTCAGGTGGGGGTGGGATGAGGACCTCCAGCGAGATTAGTTTGTGATCTGATCTCACCAGTGAGGGGTATACTTCCGGTGTTGAACATTGTGCTCCCATGTTCGTGATGATGAGATCAAGTATGTTTTCTCCTCTTGTGGGGATGGTGACTAGTTGTTCCTGGAATTCATAAACTCAAATGCCATGGAACTTTTGGGCTAGGGTGTTTGGGCTTGAGTAGTGTTCCCAGTCTATATTAGGGTAATTGAAGTCACCTAGTATGATGGTGTTTGGTGATACATTTATCCCCTCTAGTGTTTTCAGGAAGGCCATGTGAGGTTCCTGAGTTTGTGAGGGTGGCCTGTAACATGCTACAATTTGCAGAGCAGTCTTGCCTATGGTTAATTGCACCTGGATGGTCTCCGATGCATCGTGCGTTGCCACCAGTCTTGAGGTGTGGGTGTCCTTGATGAATATGGATACCCCCCCTCCTTTCTTGGTATTGTTCGGATTTTGGGGCCGGAACGCATGATAAGAGGTAAAACCTGATAGTGCTGGGGTGCTCTCAGGAGCCTTGAACCAGGTTTCTGTCACTGCACAGACATCGATGTTCTCCATACCGAGAAGGGCCTCGAGTGCGTGCATTTTGAGATTTAGACTTCTGGCATTGAGCAGCATTACCCTTAGTTTTTTACGGAGAGATTGTGTCTGTAAAAAAGAGGCACAATAAGTAAACATGGAAAATGTTGCACACAAAACTAAATAGATGCGAGAAGGGTGTTCTGCTATACAGGCGGTATTTGCCACAGAGCAAATGGAAGGAATGGCATTCATTAATGCCTTGGATGTCACTATGGATGAAAAAAAAAGTTTTGTACTTTTGGCAAATGTGGACAGATTTCAAAAAAGTATTCATAGTCTGCAAAAAATACTTAACTATCTAAGGGACTTGGGTATCTAATATCTGTAAACTCAGAATTTGCCAAGGATTCCACACAAGCCCTGAAATGATAAATACTACATGGTTAACAAATCTGAGTAACTCAGGCAAGCCAATATCTGTGTTGTTTTAGAGGGAGTTCATCTGGAGACCTTTGTGAATACGGTCATTGCACAAGTGGAAGATCGTTGCTGTCTAGCTGTGATGATGGGTCAGATGGCCAATTAAGTTGCTTAACCCTCCCCAGGTCTGAGCCGGTGGCTCACTTAACATAATACCCCATTTCTGTGAACTGCCATGTAAGCAAATGACCCATACTTTGAGCCAAACTGAGCTAAAATATGAGGAGAGGGGAGGGCGTTCTCCTATGTCACACCCTTTCCTCTATGAAAATGGAGCCTTCTCACACAGTCCTCAATGGCTGTCTTCTCCAGGACATCTGAGGTCTCAGATTTTGACTCTCCTATTCCTAGGAGGCTTTTCACATCTGTTCCCACAGTATGTATGTATCACCTGGGTGGGGACACCTCCTCCACTACAGCCCTCCAGGTCACATACTCTGCTCTTGGGCTGCTTCCTCTGATTATACAAGTAATCTGGTAACACTGATATACCACACAGGAAGCTTTTATTACTTTCACATGACTGTTTATATTCTTTAGTAGCAACAGTAGTAGTCTGTAGTGATACAGAAAAGATACTTGTTCAGAAGAAAAAAACATCATTCATTTATCAAAAGCAGCTAGCTAAGACAAATGTAGGCCAGGCTCTCTTTCAAAGGAATCGGAAAGTAGAATATCACTTTTACCTAAACAGAGGCTGTGTGGTTTAGTGTTACCTACAAAGGGTAGGTACAAGTTACAGCTTCTTTCTCAAACAGAATAAAATACCAGTGGCTTAAACAGGGCACACAATATAACTTTACCTACTATAGGTAATGTCATAACGATGAGTCTTCATAAATAAATGGAATTTCAAAAAAATAGAAAATACTTTTAATTAAAAAAAAAAAAAAACATAAGTCTTTTACAGGTAACACACTCTGAAAGTTAGCAAAGCACTTAGCATATGTTTCTTAGAAATGTCTCCAGGAAGAACACACAAGTACCACTTCAGAGTTACTTAAATATTTTCCATCTAAGTAGCATCATCTTTCATTAGTTTGCGGTACACAAAGCCATGTGACTATGCTTTGAAATAGGAAAAAAAGGTGTATTCCATAAGCACACTTTTGTATGCAAGAAAGATGCTTAACAAAGTTTATGTACGTTTCAGCACTGATGTGCGTCAACCTTGTGTTACAAGATAAACAGCAACCACCACAGGACAGGCATTAGTAAGCTGAAACAGCTTTTAACGATGTAACGATGTAGTATATGTTTTGCTGTCACAATTTGTGTGTGTGTGTGTGTGTGTGTGTGTGTGTGTGTGTGTGTGTGTGTGTGTGTGTGTGTGTGTGTGTGTGTGAGAGTGAAATTTATTACAGCTTTTAGAACTGTCAGAGGATCAGAGATAAATTTCACTTCTGGCCACTCTATTTGAAACACTGTTAAGCATGCTACAGTTTAGTGATGCTATTTTTTTTTTCATTTAAATCTCTTAGTACTTGGAGCAGCTAAAGGTTCATGTACTACAAAATATGTATTACAAACATCTGTGTGACAGTACAATGTGTGTTACAGCTTTGAAAGTTGTAAAACAGCACACCTACACTTTTTTCTTTTTTTCTCTCTCTCTCTCTCTCTCTCTTTCTAACTGGTAAACACACAGTAGGTAAAGCTCCATAGACTTATAAAAATAGCAGTTTTCTGTGATCATAACCAAATAGTTATATGTAATTGAAAAGGAAACCATAATTTACTTCTCTGTCCTTGCTTCACTCCACTCTCAAGATGAATTATTGAGATCAGTTTCTGAAGGATTTAACAACTTGGGGTCAATCAGCGACCTAATCATAATACTATAATTTCAGCAGTTAATGTAGATATGAAGGTTGCTTTTTTGACATGTACTGAAAGAAATAACCCCCCTTCTATGTAAACCTTTGCATCTTCTTGCCATACCTTGGTGTCCAAGCTGGGAACAAATACAGAAGGAACATTGAATAATTTGTTATAAAATGCTATTTCTTTGGATGAGTAATCTCTCATTGGTCGCACCAGGATAGGGTCTCCATAGCGGTTATCTGAGAAGCCCTGTAAGAGAAAAAAAAATGGTTTAAGAAACACAATGCTGCCAAACATACACATTACGTGAAAATAAAAGCACACACACAAAAAAAAAAAACAGGGACCACAAACTGATAACAGAGGAGATGATTTAGAGCTAAATTAAAAACATTTTTTTTTTCAAATAAAGCATGACAGATGCAAGTAAAATAAAAAGCCAGTACTTAAAGAGAAAAATAAAAGAAGGTTCTGAAAAGGCAATGGTGAATCAGATGTAAAAATATTAATCGTATCGTAAATGAAGCAGAAAAATAAAGAGATTATAAAGGCAGGATGCAAAATCAGAACAGCAAAATGTATAGTAGTATAAATAATGCCAACATATTACTGAAGATAAGACTTGAAAAAAAAGGTGAAGAAGCTAGGGAAGAGATGAGTGTGTGCAGATCATGTGAGGTGCCATGGGAGAACAATGTTTTTATTTATTAGTTTTATTTTGCCTTTGCTTACCAGATAAGTCCAACTCGGTTTAGTCACAAAACCCTTTTCAGTGAAGGCTCAGGGAGAACAGCTCCAACATATTACAAATATTTTTAAACACACATTCAGAAAAAAATATATAGACCAGATACAGATTTGCTGTATCCAGGACTGTTTTGTAAGTTTCTGAGTCCCCCAGACCTTTCTGAGTTGGAGGGGAAGCCTTCTAGCTGATCAGTGGGAGTGGTAAGCACTAGGTAGCCTATTTACCACAAGAGGTGTGGTTTCTGGCCCAGAAAAAAGAAGTTATGTCTTACCATAACATTCCATCTGTGTTGTTGATCTTCGTTCATTCATTCATTACTGATAGGTTATCAGTTCTGTCCTTGGAACTGAGCCAGCCAAATATCAAGCTCGCATCAGCCAAAAACTCTTGAGCCAAGGACCTACCCAGAATTCTCTGCTCCCTGTTACCTTAGATCAAGTTTGCAAGTTGATAGACAAAAGTAAAGGCTACCTCTGGTCATAACAGACCTACAATAAAGGAGTATATGAGATCAACCAGGAACCTCCCGGGGGGGGGGGGGGTGGAGGGTGGGAAGTAATGAATGAATGAAGATCAACAACCAGATGGAATGTTATGGTAAGACATAACTTCTTTATCTGATGTTGTTAATCTTCGTTCATTCCTTACAGATGGGACAGAGACCCAGCTACCTGTATCCCTAGGTGGCCCTCACGGAAGGACATTCCTGAGCACCATGGAGCCAAAAGAAGCTCCACCTCTGGAGGCCAATTCCAATTTGTAATAAAGAATAAAGGTATGAGGTTTGGCCCAAGTCGCAGCTGAGCAAATATCATTGAGGGAAGCCTTAGCATGGAAAGCTGCTGAAGTTGCGACAGACCTTGTAGAATGTGCTTTCACTCTGTGAGGCAAGGTGACATTGTTTTTGTTGTAGATAAAGGTAATACAATTTCTCAACCATGAGGCCAATGTAACTTTTGAGACAGGATGACCTCGTCTAGGTCCAGAAAAAGCCAGAAACAGTTGGTCTGACTTACGGGTAGATTTTGTTCTGTTCAGATAAAAACGTATTTGCTTATGAACATCCAAGGAGTGCAGGCAATACTCTCCCTTGTTAGAGTGGTTAGGAAAGAATACTGGAAGGTCAATAGATTGGTTGATAGACCGCTCCGACACCACTTTTGGTAAAAAGGAAGAATTAGTTCTCAGTGATACCCTATCCTTATGGAAGATAACATAGGGAGTTTTGATGCATAAGGCTTGAAGTTCTGACAAGCATCTGGCCGATGTGATTGCAATCAGAAACAAAGTTTTCCAAGAGAGATATTTTACATCACATGAAGACGCGGGTTCAAACGGGGAGCTATTAGAGCTTGCAGAACCAATGCCAAATCCCAAGGCTGTACCAGTTCTCTAAAGGGAGGTGTTAAGTGGATAACCCCCTTCAAGATGGTTTTACAGAGTCTATGCGAGATAAGCGAAGAATCCTGAAAACCAATGTGGAAATTTGAAATGGCAGCTAAATGCACACCAATAGTACAGGCAGACACCCCAGAGTGGAAAAGATGTGATAAGTAATCCAAAACCACAGAAACTGGGGCTGACAAGGGGTCTATTTGTTTATCGCTGCCCATAGAGAAAACCTTTTCCATTTATTGAGATAGATTAGTCTGATCGACGATTTATGAGATGCAATAAGAATATTGCGCACAGGGGACAAGAGGTTTTCCTGCCTGGCAATCATTGGAAGTGGAGAAACCAAGCTGTCAGTTTCAGGGTTGTTACATTGGGGTGAGTCAGACCCTGTGGATGGGAGATCAACGTTGGGGATGGATTGAGGTTCCACGGTTGATCTAGCAGGTGAGGCCTGAGGAAGGGGAACCAGACGTGTTGAGGCCAATATGGAGCAATGAGGATCACTTTGCTTTTCAACTGTCATGCTTTCTTCAGAAATTGGGAGATGAGGAGAAGAGTAGGATAAGCATAAAGTAGACCCGAGGGCCAAGTGAGGACTAGAGCGTCTCTCGGTGACTGTCCCCGAGGGGGGATCAGGGCAAAATAGTTGCTGCACTTGTAGTTGGTTGGGGAGGCGAATAGGTCACAGCAAGGTTGGCCCCAGCCGTTGAAGATTCTTGCCACTATCACAGGGCTGAGGGACCACTCGTGAGGTTGTAGACTGCATCTGCTTAGTTTGTCCGCTATCACGTTGGAGCTACCGGGAATGTGGGTTGCAATTAGAAAGCGATTGGAAGCTATCGCCCATTGCTGTATTCTCAAGGCCTCTCGGCATAACGGGTAAGATCTGGTGACCCCTTGCTTGTTGATGTACTAGACCACTGACATGTTGTCTGATTGGATCACAATAGTCCCTGATGGAAGGATGGAGTGAAATGCTTGCAACGCTAGTAGCACTGCCCTCAGTTCCAGGACACTGATATGCAAAAGGGTATCTGTCTCCAACGAGGAGCTATTGACCAAGCTTCCCTGACATAGTCCCCCCCACCCCATCAGGGAGGCGTCTGTGGTCACTGTGGTGTTCAGTTGTTGGGGGCTGAAGGAGCGAGACCACTGTTGGGGATTTCGAGACGTCCACCAGAGTAAATCCTGATTGCATCTCTAAGTTGCACTTATCTGAAAAGACAAAGGATGTTGTAGCGGGTACCACTGAGTGAGAAGTAACCACTAAAGGAGCCTCATGTGGACTCTGGCTAGAGGAACAATGGTGATAAAGGCTGCCATTGACCCCAAGAGTTGGAGTATAGATCGAGCGGGAGATTTGTGGTGACACAGCATCGGTTGAACCTGTTGCTTTATTCTCTGAAACCTGTGGTCCGGAAGAAATGCTGTGCAATTTCTCGTGTCCAACAGTACCCTTATGAATTCCAAAGACTGAGGTGGATCATGTTGGACTTCTCCCAGTTTATAGTTATTCCTAGGCATTGTGCTGTGAGGAGAGTGTAGTGCAGGGCTTCTTCCAGTAGATGCTTGGTGGGGGTGGTGAGGAGCCAGTCATCTAGATATGGAAATGCCTGGAATCCTTGAAGTCGCAAGTGAGCAATAACCACTGCCATGCATTTGGTGAACACTTTGGGGGCTGTAGAGAGATCGAAGGATAGAGCTCAAAATTGGTAGTGACTGGCTCCTATGTGGAAGCGGAGGTATCTTCTTGAGCATTTGTCTATTTTTATGTGGTTATACACATCTTGAAGATCTACAGAGCACATCCAATCATCTTCTTCCAGGAGAGGAACGATAGACTGAACTGTGCGTGACCATCTGGAATTTCTCTGTTTTTACAAATTTGTTCAGTGTGCTGAGATCCAGAATTGGTCTCCAGTCCCCTGTCTTTTTTGGCACTAAAACGAACCTTGAGTAAAATCCGGATCCTATCTGGTCTGGGGGGACCATCTGGTTGACTCTTTTTTTGTAGTAGCTTTTGGATTTTGTGTGCTGCTACTTCCCTTTGACTGGGTGGAATGTCAGGTAATAGTATGGATGAGATTGGACAAAGAGGGAAGGGGATGCGACAGCCTCTGGATATTATCCGTTGTACCCAAGAGTCGGTGGTTATATTCCGCCAGGCAGCAGGGAACAAGGAAAAAAACAAACCCTGACCACTTCCAGAGGTGAGCAGTTGGGCAACGCTTCAGGAGCGCTGATAGGGTTGGCCAGAGAAAGAATCTCTGGAAGCCCGGTTTTGCGGACCTCCTCTGTCCCGAATGGGGCGACTTCCATTAAGTTTCCTCCTCTGCCTCTAGGGGAGAACTCGTCACATGCGTCATGGAAAGACCCCTGTGATTTCCTGTGCCACATCTTCCCGCTCCTCTGATTTCTGGAGTAGAATCATTGAGGAGTGGAGTGTCTGACACCAGTGGCAGTTAGGGCCTTGCCATCTTTTTCACACCTTGCCAGCGTATCTTTAACTTTAGGACCAAACAAATAAGCGGCCTCGATGGGGGGCGTTCATGAAGGAAGCCTTAAAGGAGTCCGCAAAGGCGCATCCAGGCCTGTCGTCTGGTGACCATACCCACACCTGCCGCTCTAGTCGCTCCCTCCGTTGCGTGAGAAATAAGACGCATGGAAGAATTGGAAATGGACTCTAGGGTGGCTATCTGAGAAGCCACATTGTCACGGATCTCATCAGAAACAGCTCCTGCCAAGGTTTCAGAGAGTTGGTTGAGAAGATCCCTCTGAAGCCTGGTAAAGTGTGCCGAATAGTTCAAAGACCTTACGGTGAAGGTCGATGAAGCAAACACATGCTTCCCTAGTCTGTCTATCGCCCAGGACTCCTTGTTGGGTGGAAAGACAGTTTGGCTCTCTTCTGCCAAATCCTTCTTAGTTGCAGCTGCCACCACCATGGCATCTACTGAAGACCTCATGACCAATGAAGATGCTCAGCTGGGGACAATAAGATTTTATCAGGCCTCGGTGGTATGGCTTCCATGGTGGCAGAAGCCCTCCATGCACGCTGGACGAGCTCATCGGCTGGCGGGGTAACCCAGGAGGTAGGGGGCCGGGCACTAAAAGCCTGCAGGAATACGGATACCTCAGAGGAAGGATTAGAGGACTTCCAATCACCCCTCTGTCTAAGGATCTCGAGGACGTCACCAAAGAACACCTCATCAGAGGGTGACTGTAGGGACCCTTCCCCGTCATCAAAGTCCGTATCTTCAGTCAACGACTCCTCAGTGGAGTCCATGTGCTTCCTCTTGCACGATGCTTTGCGTGGTACTTCCTCAGTGGGAGGTTCTGGGGAAGACTGCAAAGAGGGGGTCTCCTGAGGAGGAGAAACCCGAGGCACTTGTGCCCGGTGTTCGGCGGTTATGGCTTGTGAAAGTTGCGGCACAGAGGGGGGAGAGGACTCTGACATGTGGGGTCTGCCAGCAGAGGCAAGCGCCCTCTCCATGGCCTGGAAGGCCAGCCTGCCCAAGCATGGATGGGACCTCTGAACAGTACATGACAACCTAGGAACCGGGGTCACAACCCGCCCCGACGAGCCGGCCCACAAACCAGGAGTCTCAAAAGGACTGTGACATGTGATAGAGGGAGGATTCTTGGAGGGTGCCATAGAAAAAATTGGAGTGAAACCAAGAATGTCCTCCCCCACGGCACAGCCACTGGCCTGAGAAAAGCCCGATGCCCAGTGCACAGAGGGCCACAAGGACGACTCCGGTTCCAAAGTGAGATCCACTATTGGAGTCGGAGGAAGGGAAGCTGCTGTCGGAGTAATGGGCTTCGATACCTAGGTGGAAGTTGAAGGAGGAGTGTACATTGGAGTTTGAGGAGATATACGTTCATCTGAGGGAGGGAACGTGTACTTTGACGGATGAGAGAGACCTCTGGCCACAAGCAATTGGTCAATAAGCCACAATACATCTTGCTCAGAGAGGCTCCTGATCGACCTCAAAGAGAAACCGGAGGGCGATTCTGGCCTTCCTAGAAAAGAACTATATTGGCTAGCAACAAATGGATCCAAGGAAGGAGAGTACTTGGTTCTTGCTAATTCCAGAGGTGCAGTGCCCAGAGCCGAAGACATCTGCACCAAGGAAAACGGTGTGGAAGTAGTCTGCGTCGATGACATCAGCGCCATAGAAGTTGAAGGTGTCTGCACCGTAAAAGCAGGTGTCTGCACTGATGGGTAAGGTGCTATCAAGGAAAGTGTCTGCACCGGTAACAAAGACGGTGCCAAAAAGGATTGCACCGAAAAACATGTCAGTGCTGAAAGTGTCTGCACCGTGGAGGACAATAACGTCATACTCGGAGCTGAAGGGGATTGTACCAACGTTGCAGAAGGGGAATGTACCTGCATGGACGGTGCCGGTAAGGGCTGCGACAGAACTGTTGGAGCTTTAGTTGTCTGCACCGTGAACTCTGGTGCCGGTGTCAATAAGGAGGACATGGCTGGAGCCAGAATCAGCTGGGGCTGTGCCGAGCCTGGAGCCAATAGGGTCACATGTGGCAGCGCCGAAATAGTAGTCAATTTCACCTCCTTATGAGTCAACTCCCTACGATCTCCAGAAGGAGATGAAGGGAGCGACCTCAATGAGGAACGCCTCTTACGGGGTTTAGCAGGAGGGGGTGAGCCCTCCAACCCAGAAATAACCTCACAGAAAGGAGATTTGAAAAGACCTTTCAAGATTAATTTGTTCTTTCTCTCATTAAGAGTCCTGGTTGAAATATTTCTACAAATCCCACACGGGGGATCCACAGTAAGGTGGGAAACATTCAGACAACAGGCACACAAGTCATGGTCATCAGAAAGTGGTAACTTACGGCCACAATCCTTACACTGCTTAAAACTAACGCTATTTTTCTTATCCGACATAATGATGTGGAGAAGAAGAACAGTACCAAAAAGAAGAGGAAAGGCTACCTAAAAGGGTAAGAAGAGAGAAGGAAGAAGGATTACCAACGAAGGTAATGAAGAATTACCTCAAATGTAAGAAAAGGGTAATAAAGAGAAATAGACAAAAGGGAGAGAGTCGTAAGGATACAATAGGGTAAAAGAATAATACCAAAAACGGACTGAAAAACTTTGAAGTGGAAACGATATATAAAACTTTCAAAAAATTAGACACTTGGCTGAAGAGAGTGGCTTGACACAGCTGTACAGCAATGTGGCAAACGAGATATGAGGTAACAGGGAGCAGAGCATTCTGGGTAGGACATTGGCTCGAGAGTTTTGGCTGATGCGAGCTTGATATTTCGCCGGCTCGGCTCAGAGGATGGAACCGATAACCCATTAGTAAGGAATGAACGAAGATTAACAACATCAGATTTGTAGTTTATTGGCTATTTGGGCAGTTTTTCCATCCCTTTCAACTTTCTGGTTTAAAAGCCCATGTTTGTGCGGGTTTGCACTTGTTTAGGCTCTGCGGATCCAGATTTGGCATCCTGCAGACTACAAGAGCAACAGGAAGGAGAAAGAGAGACTTTAAGTGTCTCCATTTTGATTTTTTCTGAATTTACTGCTTTCTGTACTTGTTTTAAGTCGTTTTTAATTTAACTGCATTTATTTAAACTGTACTTGCTTTAATATTGCTACACACTCAAGTGTGCTAGCTTGCAGTGCATTTAAAGCGTTTTTATTACTGTTTTAGCTGCTTTTCTGCAAAAAAAAAAAAGTTCTAAGCTTGTTTCCCGCCTTTCCTATAGCTAGTGTAGTCCAGATAGAGATTTGCTGTATCCAGGACTGTTTTGTAAGTTTCTGAGTCCCCCAGCCCTTTCTGTGTTGAAGGGAAGCCTTCTAGCTTATTAGTAGGAGTGGGAAGCAGTACATAGTCTATTTTCAAAAGAGGAGTTGTTTCAGGCCCAGAAATTGTAGTTTATTGGACGTTTGGGCAGTTTTTCCATCTCTTTCAACTTTCTGGTTTAAAAGCCCGTGTTTTTACATTGTGCAGCAACATTCAGCTGAGGTAAACTATTA
Organism: Protopterus annectens; assembly: GCF_019279795.1. Taxonomy (NCBI): domain Eukaryota; kingdom Metazoa; phylum Chordata; order Ceratodontiformes; family Protopteridae; genus Protopterus; species Protopterus annectens. The sequence goes on from NC_056742.1 coordinate 96,919,573, forward strand.
CTGGTGCCAGAAAGTCTGCTCTTCAATTTTTGCCTTAGAACGTGCTTGTTCTTTACTTCTTGCACTTCAGTTAGCTTAACTGACTAGCACTTTAACAGGCTTTAATAGCACTTATTGTAGCACACAGGTGCTATCAGCACTAGCTGTTCATACGCAGTAACAGCACCAGTATTTATTAGATATGACCACCCCTCCGGGTATGACTGTAGGGCTATTTCCTGTGCTTTCTCCTGCTAGCCTGGTGCACTTGGCCATTCTGAGACAGTGTAGCAACAGTCTCATGTACACAGACAACGCTCTCCTCTTACCTCCCAACACTCACACATGTGACAGATGCACTTATATCACGAAACTGGAAGCAGTGCACTCTCTAGCCAAGACCGGACTAGATGGTCAAGAGGAGAAGGTCAACACTTGCAACTCACTACATGGAACACACAGCCCTCCAAAACACCAACCATCACAACTCACACATAGAAACACAAACCATACACCCACCTTTACAGAGGCTCTCAATAAAAATTTACCAAAACGTCAGAGACCCCCCCCCCCCCGAGACAGAAATGCACTCGACCACCACAAGAAAACACCAACCTCAGAACACATAGCTCACCACCACAGTGTGTCGTTCAACCTAAGCCCTTAAGGCAAAACACTTTGCCTAATGTACTAATCATAGGAGACACAGTTGTGAGACACACAGATGTCCCACTCACTAGGTTGAGCAGGGAGAACGTGACAGTCAGTTGTCTATCAGGTGCCAGCATCTGCCACATAACACATGCACTCAGGTCACTCCACAACAAGTACAAATATGACTCGGTCATTGTCCATGTGGGTGTGAATGACCTGAGACATACCCCCCTGGACTACATGAAAAGAGATGTGATGGAACTCTCAGATTATGTGGCCCAGGCAGGTATGACCCTAGCCCTGAGCAGTATTCTACCATCACCCAGAATGATACCACAGAAAATGATTGACTTCAACAATTGAAGTTTCTGGTGTCATTCTAAGGGGATCCAGTATCTGTCTGCCTGTGACGACATGATCGACAGACCTTGATGCTTTACCAGAGATGGCTTGCATCTGTCATCCCTGGGATTCCAGCTAGTGGCTAAGGCTCTTGCCACCCCTATAGTGCCTTTTTTAGGCAGTATTCCAAAGACCAGAATTCCACCATAACTGCTACAAACAAATGCAATCTGAGGGTCATACTGCTCAATGCTAGAAGTCAAAATCTCAAGATGCACTCCTTCGAAGCTGTCCTCAAAATGGAGAATACCGACATCTGTGCTGTAATGGAGACCTGGTTTAAAAAGAGGCAGAAAGCACCCCTGCACTCCCAGGCTACAAATTATTCCATACCTTTCAGCCCCCGAATACATCCAGAAGCTCCAAAGACAGTGGTGTCTTCATATTCATAAAGGATACACACACCTCTAGACTTAGACTTGTAGCCCAGCATAATGCATCAATATACTTCAGGTACAATTAACACTGGGTAAGATGGCGATACAAGTCATAGCCTGCTACAGAACCCCAGCCATGTCCATTGACTCTCACTACAACTTCCTAAGCACCCTGGAATCTATCAAGGTCCAGCCCAATACTCTTATACTGGGCGACTTCAACTACTCTTCCATCAACTGGGAAAACTATTCTAGTACCAATGTACAGGCCCAACGCTTCCTGGAATTTATCAATTCCAATGCCCTGGACCAGCTCATTCTGACCCCCACTAGAGGAAGTATCATCCTCGACCTGGTCATCACCAAAATGGGAGACCATTGCTCCACACCTATAGTTAACTCCTTCCTGGTTAAATCCAACCACACACTGATCACCATGGAAATCTCCATCTCACACCCCCCCCCCCCCCCCCGCTAAGGTGATCAGCCTGAAAAACTTCTCCAAAGCTAACACTCTGGGCTCCTAAAAACAGTGGTGGCCAACTTCTCGACACCCATGCCAATGGAAAATAGCGGCATTACTGCAGAATCATACACAATGCACTGTAAGAGCACATACACAAATGCATGGATCTCGCCATACCAAATAGAATCAAGACGCTCTCCTCCAAGAAAAGGAAGCCAATCTGGTGGTCTCCAGCCATCAATAAACTCTATAACAGAAGAAGGAAACTGTTGCAGAAAACAAATGAAGTCACAAGACTGGAAAAACTCCCTTACCAGACTCAACAAAAAATTGAGATCCCTTATCAAATCCTCTAAAGCCAGCTATGAAGGCAGAATTGTGGCTGGCACCAAAAACAACCACAAATCCTTCTATAATTCTATCAAGAACCACCAAGGCAATACCCAGATTTGCTCTGAGTTATTGCACAATGGTACCTCCTACATCAAGCCACCAGATATACTGGTCAACAGATTCAGTGCCAACTTTAACCCCCCAAGGCCCTATCACAATACCAAAAGAAGGCCTGGCACCCACCATTTCTGTGGCGCAGGTAAAAGCTGCATTGTACAAAGCCAACAATACAGCATCCATGGGACCTGATAATATCCCTGGCTGCGTCCTACATGAACTACAAAATGAACTGGCACCACACCTGTGTGCCCTGTGCAATCACTGCCTTACCTCAGGCTTTGTCTCTAATGAATGGTGCACTGCTACGGTCATCCCTCTCCACAAAGGGGGGGGGGGACTACAGACCCTGGGAACTACTGCCCCATTAGCCTGACGAGTCTGGTTTGCAAAGCTACGGAGCACATCAAAATGGACATGCTCAACAAAGATATAGGCAATCTCCAACTCTTTACCCCACACAGTTTGGCTTTGTCAAGGGGAGATCCTGCCTGCTGAACCTGGTTGACTTCTTCAAGGCAGTCACCAAAGCTGTGGATGAGGGTAAGGCCTACTTCGACCTGGCCAAGGCCTTTGATACCATTCCCCACTCGGGTATCATTGAAAAACTCAAACTAGGCATCAATCCTTACATCACTAGGTGGGTTGCAAATTGGCTCACAGACAGGGCCCACAGAGTGAAAGTTGCGGACTCCAAGTCAGATTGTCGACCAGTCACAAGTGGAGTCCCACAGGGCTCGGTATTGGGCCCTCTCCTGTTTGGCATCTACTTCTCAGAAGTCCAGGCCAAGACAGACGGACTCTGGCTGACCAAGTTCACTGATGACTGCAAGCTAGGAGTCATTATCAACTCCCCAAGTGATGCAGACACCCTACAAAAGGGCCTCTCTGAGACCAATGACTGGTGCTGGAACCATGGCATTAAGCTTAATGCCAAAAAATGCATTATCATTCCCTTTAGAAAAAACTCAGCTCCCACGAAATACCACGTCGACAGGAGCCCACTAAACACTGAAGGAGCCATAAGAGATCTGGGCACACAGGTCGACAGGCACCTCGCCCTTGACCACCATGTTGCCATTGTGGTCAGAATGTCCTTCTACATGGCACATCTTATAAACAAAGGGTTCACATCCAGAAAGAAAGAGGTCATCATCCCTCTCTACTCATCCCTCATTAGACCAATCATCGACTACAATGCCCCATTTGGCATGTACCTGACCAGACACCTATAACAGCTGGAGAGGTCACAAATGTACCTCACAAAAAGGATCCTAGACCTTAAACACATGTCCCTACATGGACAGACTTAAGAAACTTCAGCTGTTCTCAGTCTCTTATCTACTCAGAGGTGATCCTCTGCTTGACTTACAAAGCCATGTCCGACCCAGCCCTTCTTGAAATGCTACACCTAAAGAAATCCCAATCCCCCCCGTGCACAATCTCACTACCACAATCAACAGAACACGCTGGAGGGACAGATTCATCTCCCAAAAACTGCCCATACTCTGGAATAAGCTTCCCATTCATATCAGGCAGAGCACCTTGCTGGCCCTCTTCAAGAGAAATCTTGACAAGTGGATGATAACAGAAAGTTCACCCCAGGGATCACTCCAGTTGCCCAACTGGACAGAGGCACTGTGAACTAACATCGGGTGGCACAGTGTCAGGGAAACTTTTTTTGGGCTAGGCTTGTAAAGGCTCCAGGGCTATTAGCCTAGTACACACCTATGAAACTATTAAGTAATATGCATCAACAATTACACACTGATTTGCTAATTAGACTGCATTCATTTGAAATAAAGATAACTATTACAGTATAAAAATATTTATGCATTAGTAGATACTGAACATGGAACATGTAAAGAAGTATACTAGTGTGTGTGTCAAACAGATAATACGTCATGTGATTAGTGTTTCAAAATTCAAAGAAATGAAGGTGAGGGAAGGAACTAGGTAGGGCAGAAAATGTTAATATTGTAGTTAAGACGTGGGGTATAAAACAGGTTCATAGATAATTATACATATGGCTATCATAAGGTTTATATCAGGAGCACAGATGGTGGGCGAGCAATGTCACATAACTATGTATGTGGCTGGGAGAGGATACTAAAACTATTCAGGTATTGGTGAAGACTGGTTATGGGATGGTGAATAGGATTCTGAATGACGAGAAACGTTTTGACAATATGGCAAGCTGAAGATAACAGTGGCATTAATCGTGGAGATATAGAGGAGCAGATCCAATGATTGGATAGGTGAAGCTTTAGTTTTGTTTTAAATGAGTTTGCATTTGTAACATTTTATCAGAGAATAGAGTTGCATTAAACTGTTAAGAGCTGGGCCATTTTCTAGCTTATAGAAAAGTCTGTGTATTGCAGTTGGCTGAGAAAGAGCTAGGTGACATGGTAGCTCTAACCAGTTTAATTTTCTGAGGGCTAGACAGTGGTATGTTCTGTTGTTATAGTTTATTGCAAATTTGGCTTTTTTATTATAACATTGCTCAAGTCTGGACAGTTGTGAGACTTGAAGGTTAGTGAAGATTGGGACAGCACAGAGAAGAGATTGCAGTAAGGAAGAAGATGCTATACATCTTCTATGTTTTTACTCTGTATAATTCAATTCGTTTTTGATGATTTTTGTTATGTGCGATACATGGTGGTCGAACTTCAACTGGTCATTTATGATGGCACCTACAAAATTTGTGTATTTTACTTGTTTTATCATGATGTTGAGGACAGAGATGATACTGAATAGTGTTTTGTTACAGATGCATTTTGGGGTAATGTTAATGCTGAAGGGGCAATGATGAGGATACTGACGGTACAAAACTTAAAAAAAAAAAAAAAAAAGTATAAAATAGGTGATAAAATGAAAATGCACTAGTCTATGCAGGTCAGAGATAATACCAGGGATTGTACTTGAAGGACAAGACCTGTGAGTTTGACAATAGTGACAGGAAGGATAAATCCGCGGATTATTCTACATGTTGGGAAAACAGTTTTGGAACAGCAACTATGGAGAAGACTACACAGCTGGGCAAGAAGCTAAGTGGCATTCCTGGATGTGTAAAAGGTGAACAGAGTGAGTTTGGTCATGAAAGGCAAGGCTAAGGAGTACAATGAGTGGGTTAACACCTGAATCATGTAGTAAAAATGTAATGTAATAGAGAGTGGAGAACACACAGAAGAACAGAAAGCATTACTGTGATGCCTGGCCCCATCTGACCTCTTATTTGGCTTCCTCACTTCAAAGGTTGCTTTAAACTAAGATGCAGAGGAAGAAGAGAACAGAGCATTAAAAAGCCAAAATGAACAAAAGGGATTATGCAACATTGGGATTACAAGTTATTATAGCAGGTGCAACAGAAGAAGCAAGTGAGAGGAGACTTTGTTCTCTAATGCAAAGTTTCTTGCAATAAAAATCAATGAATTACAAGCACTGCTAAAAGAGAAAACTGTCCGTACTGTGTGAGTGAGGGAAATATAGGCACAGGTACTGGTATATGGATATACCTAGTAAAAGAATACAGCAGAAACAGAGAAGGGTATATCAGGAAGAGGAGTGGCAATTTACCTGACAGACACTGCAGTGTGGAGGGCAATGGAAGTAACGAGAAAGTAATGAGTACACTGATATGGCCTATCTAAAAATGGGCTACGAGACATGAAATTAACAGTGGGCTGACATAATAAACAGATCAGGCACTGAAGAGCAAGATAATATTAAATTAAAAGAAATGATCATGAATTGAGGCAAAAAGAAAACACTAAATGCAAAAAGAGGACAGAGTGAGAGGACATGGCATACTGTCAAGTACTAAAAGGGAAAGTCACACAAAGGAGAACACAAATTTAACACAGGTGCATTAGTTAGTTACTAGTGAGGTAGAAACAAAGGCAGATTAGGAATCATTTAAGAGGGATCTTTCAATTTAGACTGCACTCAGGAAGCTAAATACAGTTATGACAGAAAAAAAATCTGAAAATAAGGAAAGGAAGCTGGAGGAAGAATGAGTGCCTAAGATAGTAAAGTGATGCAAGTGTGACATGGCAGTCAGGCTTAGAGATTTGAAAATGGCAGGGGATAATAATAGTACCAGAGAACTGGGATGAAGGAAGCTAATTAGATACCTCAGCTGAAAAAACTAAGCAGCTTGGAGCCTATGTCAGGCAGATGTTGACATACTGTCAGAAGATACCAGGGCATGATGCAATCTTAGAAAACAGGACAGACAAAGGGAGAGAAGGCAGGAAAGCAAAGTTTGAAAAAAGAAGCAAGAGTAATAAGAACAGTGGACAAACAGTTCAAAAACTGAAGGTGGTGAGGCAGAAGAGGTAAACAGCACAGGCCAGGAGGTTGAAAATATGCCAGATGCAGAAGGGAAAAAAGAAAGTGATGCACATGATGGTGGGGATAAAAGAGTACAGAGAGGGCAAAAAGACAAGGAGGATGGTTAGGTGGGTAGTGAACAGTACGGGAAAAAGTGCAAGGAGGGTGACAAGGAGAAGAAAAGTAGTGGTAGATTTTCAGGCAGGTACAAGACGATGAGCAAAGGTGGGAAGAAAGCAGAGCTTCAGAAGTGGTGCATACAGAAGAACAAACGCCTGTAGCCTAGGAAGGACCACAGCAGAAATGTCACACAAAAAAACAAGAGGGAGAAAATCCTAGTGATCTGAGATTAGGTCACAGGGAATGAGAAGTGGGCAAGCAAGAGAAAATGTAGTAGATGAGGGACAAAGATAACTGTCCCAAGATGAAGACTAGCTTGGACAAGCCAGGAAAGTAAGAAGGCTTCAAATGAGTGACAGAAGGCATTCCCATGTCAAAATAAAGGAAATGTACAGAAACTATAAAAGAAAGGCATCAGAATGGGTAGGTACACAAAGGTCTCCAATATAATGCACAAGTCAGAAGTTAAAAAGGGGGATCAAATTGGAAAAAAAAAGCAGAGGTCAGGACATACAAGACTGGCAAAAAAAACGGTGGAAGGACATCCTACTGCAAGACTTTCCCTCCCTCCCTTGTTCCGCCATACAGCTCTGGGGTCCTCCTGCTTGCATCCTGTATTATTTTTGCATCTTTTACGGTTTGGTGGGATTCTACCTTAATGATACAGCACAAACGTTTTAAAATGGAGATACAACTGCCCATTTTGGAGGAGGGGGAACTATAAATGACCTCCCGAGCTGAGTTAATGGTTTGATAATTTCACCAATCAGGTGATTTTGAAACTGGGGGGGGGGTGCACAATCTTAGCTGTCATGCAGCCACAGTATTATCTCACAAGTCCAGTGTGCTATGCCGAGTGTCTCAGATTATTCCTGTATCGAATGTCATAAGAAAAAAACAGGCATCAATAGTTGGGGATGTGTACCTTAGAGAATAGGAAGGGGGGTGATATGAGCACCAATGGCAAACAGGAAAATGAAAACATTTAGAGTAAAGGAAAAATTAATGGGACAGAGGGAGACAGTGGGGCCAGACAGACAGAAATAGTCTCAAAATGGATAACATGTAGCACTCACAATGAGAAAAATTACTATTCGCCTGTGTAAGTGGCATGGGGGGGGGGTAAAGTCCTGACTATTAGCCTGGACACCTGGACTTGATTATCAACATAACAGCTTGATGGCACAGGCAGAAGTAGAGCATTCTGGGATTAAAGTAAAGGAATACAGGCAGGAGACCAGAGAGGCAACAGTACACAGAGTTGCCTGAGGGTGGGGAAAGCATTGTGTTGACTTCAAGCATGTTGAAGAAGTATGGGACTTGGCAGAGCTGATGCCCACTACATGTCCCACCCACAGAGTGCTACCATCTTACGCAGTAGGTGAAGAATTAATGAAAAAAAAAACCCTGGCAGCAGTATGATGCTGCTTCAGGCTTCTTGCTGGCCCAAAACATGGGTTGTAGATAGTCTGGTGGACTATAAGGTGATTCACAGAGTAACAAGATAAGTTGGGGTCCTGGGAGCCATACACTTGGCAGAGCTGATGCCCACAACATGTCCCACCCACAGGGTGCTACCATCATGTGCAGTAGGTGAAGAATTAATGAAAAAAAAACCCTGGCAGCAGTATGATGCTGCCCCAGGTGCTTCAGGCTTCTTGCTGGCCCAAAACATGGGTTGTAGATAGTCTGGTGGACTATAAGGTGATTCACAGAGTAACAAGATAAGTTGGGGTCCTGGAAGCAGCTGCAAGAAGTTAAAATGGACATGGATAGGCTCTCCACAGTGGTTATCTAAGATTTGGATGTAAACAAAAAATGGTAGCTTAAAGAAACCAGTTGCAACAGATTTTTAGACTATGTAGACCTCTGGTTCTCTTCTGTCAGCTCAGACATATACAGAAATAAAGCAAAAGGTAGCTGCAACTGGCTAGACGCAATGTATGGACAAATTAAATAGACCTCTCATCTCCTGGTAGTGTGCATATTTAAATCTGTATAAAGAGTGTCATACATAAAGACATTTATTTATTTATTTTACATTTGTTGACTGGGAATGTCTGACTGAGCCAAACCCCTTTTTCAGCAGCGGCCTGGGGAGAAAAGCTGCAGTATATACATGACTACATTTAATCATTATACAGATATTATATAAGTAGAAAACGGCAAACAGCTAGATGACTGCAAGAGCATTTTTTAAAAGTATACAGATTATATTTAGTCATTATACAAATATTGTACAAGTAGAAAAATGGCAAACAGATTTCAGCAACAGCATTTTTAAAAGTAAAGTAAATATAAAAAGCAACATAGGAGTAAAGTTTTTTTTTTTTTACAATTGAATCATACAGGATAACAGTAAAGTATAAGAGAGAGACATACATAGATTAGCAGTGTTATCAAGGTGGGTTTGAGCATTGGCAGATCTGTTGCCCTTTGAAATATTCTTCTAAAGTTAGTTTAAATTGTTTGGGAAGTGTGTGTGTTCGAATTTCAAGAGGAAGTTTGTTCCATTCAATAGAGGGGTGGTAGCTATATAAGTTGCACCCCTTAGGCTTACAGATATTTAAAAGGTCTTGGGAAGAGCTGAGGAAGTTTCTTGAAATAGCATAGTGGGAGATGACAGAGTGTAAGGCTGGACAGAAAGATGGCTGGTAAAGAATTGAGTGTATGGTTTGAAACTGAGAGAGAAGGAGGTGAGGCAGCTCAAGCCAGTTTAAATATTTTAGAGATCTATAGGATTGTTGAGTTGCAAATCTAGCTACTTTGTGGTATGTAGTCTCAAGTCTAGTAAGGAAAGAGGAGTTAAGGTTAGTAAGGATTTGTGACAATATGTAAGTAGGGGAGAAGGTAAGCGTGAGTGAGAGCAATTATTGCTTCCTGAGTGAGACATTTTTTTATTTCTATAAAGTAGACCTAATTTAAGTTGAGTTTTCCTGATACAATTATTTATGCGGAGATCAAATTTTAGTATATCATCAATTGTGATACTGAGGAGTTTTATAGGTTCATAGATATTCTATGAACCTATGATACCGATGAATTTTGAGCTAGATTCAACTACAATAGGGGTATTGTTAAGTGACTGGATAGTAAAAGAGGTCTTAATGTGGTTAGCTGATTTAGGGAGGAAGAGTAGGAGTTTTGTTTGTTTTCATCAACTAAAGCACCACATATTTTACTACATCTCTGTCTGCATTCGTCATTCGCCATCACATTACCCATCATCAACTACCAGGTCAAATTAACAAGCATCAGCCACCTTTATGTTTTAATCTGAACTCTATACATAAATATAGCCCATTATCTAATCCTAACTCCTAAACTCACAAGAAACATACATTATGCAGCAGACAATATAAAAAAAGTAAATATTTAAGATACTGTACAAAACACTCAAAATCCAACAGCAGCATCCCCACTGCAGCAAAAAAAAAAAAAAAAAAAAGCCACAATGCAAAACTGTTACCCTAACACTAATAACAAAGTATTACATTGTAACAGTTAAAACACTTAAGCATTAAATGAATAATAAATATAAAAATACTTGTGTAATTAGCAAATCATGTAAAAAATGCCAGTAACAACCTTCCAAATGAAAGATGGAAAGAAGTGGAACTTCCATTATAAATACAAATAAATAAATAAAATTCCCAAAGAAATCATTCTATCAAATAAATCTGTTTATTTACATGTTAAATGGGTTGCAGCACTGATCCACATGGACCTTTTTCAGACTTAGCCTGGAGTATTATCTTGACCAGAGTTGCACAGTAGGCAAATGGAGGTGGTGGAATCAATTCCTGAACTACATGAAACAGTTTAACAGCTCACAGCCTTAATTCTCTGTGCTGCCAGGCAACACAGAATAAAACAATCAAAAACTGCAGAAAAATTCCATCCCCAAAAAAGATCAGCACCCAAAACTCTGGACTAGACCACAAACTTAAGAAAAAAAATCTAAAACATAATCACTACAGCAACATCCATCCATCCTCAACCCATTTTCCCCCATGGGATTGGGGCAACATGAGAGACTGAAAAAAAAAAGAAAAAAACAAAGAGCAAGAGATATTTTACAATTCTGTATGGCACACTATTCTGAAAACATTCAGCATCTACCTTGCTTGCATGATCACACAGTCAACCCAACAGCCACCCTGTGACGCAAAGCCACCTGTGCAACTCTGCTAAATGTGACTATCCAGTCCCCAGGCAGTAAAATATCACCAAAATCCATAATACACACCATTCCAGGACAAAAAGGTGAACAGCCCCCACACTACACAAACTCCCAAACTACCTCATAAACCAAGAAGGACAAGTGTCAACATAAAAACCAAACGCCACCCCCATAATAAAAAAAACAGAGTCCTAATACATAAAAAAAGCTTCTAATCCCATTAAGCCACGCTTACTTGCTGTGAAGTTCAACATGATTTCTAAACTCTAGAAACTGGACTTCTGGTATGGCCAGAGTATGATCCAGTGCTAAGTGACCTAGGCAGTTGCTTAGGGCCTATTGCTGGCAAGGGGGCCTGGCCATGACATTAATTTAAAGAAAAAAGTTAAATAACTTATAAATAAAAATAATTTTTCCTGCAAGCCTGCAGCTTTAAGATGTTCTTGTCATACACGTGTAAGGTTTTGATCCCAAACACACACACAAGAAGCAAACTATTGGAACGGCAACTCAAACAGAATGCATGAGAAGCCTGTAGCAAGAAATTATTGTCACATTCATGCAATATTTTGATTCCCAGACACACAAGTGAGAAGCAAACTACTAGAAAAGCAATTCAAATGGAATGCATGATATGCAAAGCAAAGTACAGTTTTGTACCTACCATAAATGTAGATGTTCGAGTGCTAATACAGCTGCAGTAATCACATATGGGTTTCTCTGCCGTCAGGCGGGTCCTTGGTCGGCCGAATTCCAAAGTCTAGGTCCGGCGTCGGTTGTTGTCGCTTTCTTTCCTGACGTCAGTGCAACAGGGGTATATAAGACACAGCCGACGCCATATTCTTCAGTCTTTCTTGCCCCAGATGTCAGGTGCCCCCAGAAGGAAGGCAATACATAAATTATATATATAAATATATTCAAGAAATGCAATGTAATCAAAAAACAGTAGTTGCAAGCAAATATACCATAGGAGGATAACCCAAATTAGGTTGTATGAGGGGTGTTAGCCACTAGTCCTTTACCAAGAGGGGAAGGAGGGAGGGAAACCTGTACTGCAGCTGTATTAGCACTCAAACATCTACATTTATGGTAGGTACAAAACTGTACTATGTTCATCGTGCATACAGCTGCAGTAATCACATATGGGTAGAATCCCAAAGCTACGCACAGGGTGGTAGGCATTAGGTGGAACTGGGATGAGCCAGAATGCCCTGCAACACAGCAGTGGCAAAGCCTGCTCTAGTTTTTGAATATAAAGGCAGGTGGGAGTGTTTTGTGAAGGTATGCACAGAACTCCAAGTGGCTGCCTCCAAAATATCTTTGGTAGGAACTCCTCTGAGGAAGGCTGTAGAGGTAGCTGTGGCCCTGGTGGAGTGGGATCTGATGCCTGAAGGGACAGATTTCCCATGATAGGAGTAACAAAATCGTATGCAGTGGCCAATCCATTTTGAAATTGTCTGTTTGGTAACAGGCTTCCCTTGAGCTCCTACAGCATAGGACACAAAAAGTTGTTCTAATTTCCTGAAAGGCTTTGTTCTGTCCAAATAATAATGTAGTTGTCTATGGATGTCTAAGGAATGTAGCAGCCTTTCCCCTTTGTTTTGAGGATTGGGGTAAAAGGTAGGTAAATGTATGGCTTGATTCAAAGCTACCCTGGATACCACTTTAGGCATAAATGACGGGTTGGTTCGAAGCAGGGGTGTAGCTAGGATTTTCAAATTTGTACTGACAGCTCTCAAACTGCTACCCCCCTCCCCAGCCAAGCTACGGCCATTCTCGTAATTCACGGTTCGCTCTTTTAGTGTCGATGAAGAGGCATTCGCTGTAATGCCTCTTCAGTAATATAATATAAATTCACTCAAACTCGGTTCCTTGAATTGAAAATTAACCTGAAATGTCAGTTCTTTGAAAAATGCAGCATGGTAGTTGGGGTAGAGACTTTATGTTTTTGTTTTCTGTAACTAAGGTACAAGTTTTGAGCTTGAGTAAATTACTAACCACCTGCTACCACTAACTAGGATGTTTCATTCACACACACACCCTTACCTACCTCTTAGTGCAAGAAATATGGACAAAGCCTAAAATAAACAGGGACAGATATTAAATAATGTTCTCGTGAACTTAGAAAGTTGCTAGAATAACAGGATTTGTGCTAGTATGAATTTTTCCAAAGGACATGAAGTCTGAAGCTCAAATGTCTGTCATTATTTAGCAACTTCAGCCTTCAATGATTTTCTAGAAAATCACAAAATTTATGAGGAACAGAAAAAATATGGGGAAAAATCTGGACATTCTGCAAAATGTGGACAGTTGAGAGGTATACTACCTACCACACACACACACAACCTCTCAACCTCTTACAGCAACAAACTCATAAATAAAACTGAGGCAAAGGCCCAAAAATAAGGACATTTTTTTAAATATTGCTCTTATAAACTTAGAAAGATAATAGAATAGTAGTAGGTCTTGCATCAGTAATGAATTTTCTGAAAGGTATGAAATCTGAAACTGAAATGTCTGCATTATTTTCTAACTTCAGTCTTTAACAATTTGCCACTAATTTGCCAGAAAACTGCAATTTTATGAAAAACGGACCAAAATGTGACGCAAAAATATAAAATTGCCAGACAATACAGCTGGGAACCTGTCAAAGGAGGGACACCATTTTAATATGAGCACAGTTAACTTAGAGCAGCTGACAAAATTAGAGAATCTACATGCATTTCTGAAATAAAAGTAATGTATAACTCTGATCATTACAGTTATTTATAAAAGTAAAGTAAACCCTCTATGTTTTCTTCCAAAATTGCTATTTTGTGGAGGGATCATTAGGGAAGAGCAACATTTTGAGCCAAAATCAGGGACAGTTGAGGTTTGGCTATGCCTAATTCTATAAAGCAATTTATTTGCATGTACCTCTCAACCTGTTAATGCAATAAATCTGGACAAGGCCAAATATATTGAGGGAACATATAAACAGTACTAAAATTGCTATTGTATAAACTGGGACAGTTGATAGAACAGGTCTTATTTTAGCATGCATTTTTCTGAAGGTTATAAAGTCTGAAACTAGTGTCATTTAGTGACTTAATTCCTAAATCATTTGCCAGAAAAACACAAACTGAGGAACAAACCAAAAATAAGAAGCAAAAAATCTATTCATTCTTTGAAAATCTGGACAGTTGGAGGTATAGTTCAGCTGGGGCTGTCTAAGTTTGCCCTTCCCCTCACAAAACCATGGTCGAATGGAGCCTCCCCCTGCAGCCATTCCAATGATCCATTACTTTGCTATTTCACTCCATTTACCATAAACACTAATGTGCATACTGATTTACTTCTATGATGATTTGAACTTCATTTGAAAGTTTTATTTTGCATTTTACAGCACAAACACTAAGACATCTGCTAAACAAACTTGGCATTAAAACTTCTCTGCCCTTGAAACTCATTCATTGAAACATTAAAACCCACATTCAAAGAAAAATACATTTTACCCGTGGCAGATAAAAATTAATTCTGGGCTGCTTTTAAATCATAGGCCCCTTGCATATGAAACATACATGTGCTCTTTGATACACCTTCCTATTGCTTTGAACATTTTTCCAGTAAACAATGAAACAAAACTGCCCAATTCAGAACATTTCCATCATAAAAGTCTAGTCAAACTTCTACAGTCCACCATTATCAGTAAATAATATGCACAATCTCTGAAGTAGTAAAAAAGTCATCTAAATAATTCCACGTTAAATAAATCTAACTAATGAAGAGGTTGTTGCTAGCAATCACCTTTATATTTCATGACTTCACCGAAAAATAAAGTGTCTGATGCCCCTGAGGAATAAATTGCCTTTAATTACATTAATAAGCTAGTAATATTGCAATAGGAAATGGATGGCAAACTGATAACAGGCTCATAGTTAGTGTCTTAACTTTCAGTACAGCAGCATTCACCCCTTATGGGAGTAGAACCAACAACCTTCTGCATTAAAAGCAAGTACACAACATTTTGTGCTACTAGCAATGTGAGCCGACTTAGCATAATCAGCACTAAACTTCTCTTCCCCTGCAGCTCTCAGCTCCTTGTAAAATCTACACAATACTCAACTACATCTCAACTTCGCAGCACAAGAAGTCTGGAAAAAGCCAAATTTATTGGGGTGGGTCAAAAGGGCAAAAAACAGGAACACATTAAACATTGCTTGTATAATCTTGGAAAGCTGCTAGAATAAAATGCTGTGTTACCATCATACATTTTACTGCCAAGATCACTGTGCAAAATAGTCAGAACAACATACCACTATGCCAAATCACCCGCTTTGTGAAAGAGAGGAAGACTGAAAAGTACAGTTTTGTACCTACCATAAATGTAGATGTTCGAGGATCCACATTGCTGCAGTCCTAACTATTGGGTAGTCCGCTGTCCAGTCGGCCAGAATACCAAAGTATATGGCTGACGTCGGTCAGGGCGCATTAGACTGACGTCAGTACGTCAGGGTACTAATGCGCATGACCGACGCCATATCCTCAGTCTTTTCTTGCCCCAGATGTCAGAAGACCCTGAAAAGATAAGGCCAAAAACAAAAACTTCCAAAATACCTGCACCAAAAAATATATATATACAATATATACACAATTAGCAGAATATAACCTCACCTACACAACCACCCCTAAACACAGAGGGGAAGGAGGGAGGGTAAATTGGACTGCAGCAATGTGGATCCTCGAACATCTACATTTATGGTAGGTACAAAACTGTACTATGTTCTTCATTCCACATTGCTGCAGTCCTAACTATTGGGTAGAATCCCAAAGCAGAGGTAAGGGAGGCTGGCAAATCATAAGGAAGCAGGAACTGACAACATGCCTTGCAAAATAGCTGTGGCAAAACCAGCCCTAGACTTAGAGTAGAGAGGAAGGTGATAATGCTTAGAGAAAGTATGCACTGAACTCCAAGTAGCTGCCTCCAAAATATCCTTAGTTGCCACCCCTTAGAAATGCTGTGGAAGTGGCAGTAGCCCTAGTGGAATGAGGCCTAATCCCAGCTGGAATCTCCTTGCCATGATGGGAATAACAAAATGTAATGCAACACCCAATCCACCTAGAAATAGTTTGTTTTGACACAGGCTTGCCCTTTGAAGTCAAAGCAAAAGAAACAAACAACTGCTGAGACTGCCTAAAATCCTTAGTCCTGCTCAAATAATAACGCAATAGCCTGTGTACATCTAAAGTGTGCAAAATCTTTTCCCCTTTATTTTGGGGATCTGCATAAAAGGTAGGCAAATGAATAGTTTGGTTTAAAGCCACACTAGAAACCACCTTAGGCATAAAGGAAGGATTAGTACGTAAAGATACCCTATCCTTATGAAAAATCAAAAAAGGCTCCACTGCCATAAGGGCCTGCAACTCAGAAACCCTTCTTGCAGAAGTAATGGCCAACAAAAAGCAGTCTTCCATGACAAGTATTTCAATTCAGCAGTAGCCGAGGCTCAAAAGGTTGTAGAGTAAGTTTCTCCAACACAAAATTGAGATCCCAAGCAGGAGTAGGAGCTCACGGGGGTCTTATATTCTTTGCCCCTCTAAGAAATTGCTTGAACAAAGGATGCGAAAACAATGGTGGGTCACAATCATAGTGAGCTGAAATTGCTGCAGCATGAATCTTAATGGAAGAGAAAGACAAACCTTTGTCCAGTAACTCAGTAAGATATTGAAGAGCCACACTCAAATTTGGCTCAGTAATCTCCAAATTGTTTGCTGCACTCCAAAACAAAAACCTCTTCCATTTTTCTGCGTACACTTTCCTTGTACTAGGTCTTCTGGCTTCCATAATCACATTTAAAACTTGTTGAGGAAGCTGAGACCTGCTGTCTTTCAAAACAGAATATGCCAGGCTGTTAGATGTAGAGAGTGAAGCTTGACATTGAGCAGATGACCGTCCCTCTGAGACAACAGGTGTGGAATCAAGGGTAAAGGCCATGGAGGCTTCCTTACCAGACTCCTCAGTAATGGGTACCAGTGCTGCCGAGGCCAATCTGGAGCTATTAAAATCATCCTTGGCTTGTCTTGTCTGACCTTTAGAAGCACCTTTGGAAGAAGAGGCAGAGGTGGAAAGGCATACACATGAAGATTTTTCCAACTGAAAGAAAGAGCATCCACTTTCCAAGCTGTGTGATGAAATCCTTTCGTGCAAAACTTTGGCAGCTGGTGGTTTAGTGGAGAAGCGAACAGAACTATGTCTGGAGTTCCCCATGACACTGTCAATTTTTGAAATACATGAAGATCCAGTTTCCACTCGTGGGGATCCATGATTTGTCTGCTTAATACATCTGCTAAGGAGTTCTGTGCTCCCGGCAGAAACCTTGCCTGAAGAGTTAGTTGCAGACTGAGCGCAGTCTCCCATAAAATCATTGCTTGTCTGCACAATGGGTAAGAATGTGTTCCACTTTGTTTGTTGATGTACCACATGACAGTTGTGTTGTCTGTTAGAATCAACACCTGCCCTGGAAGAAGTAACTCCTTGAAAGCAATTAATGCAAACTGAACTGCTAACATCTCTTTCATGTTGATATGTAGATGCTGTAGTCTGGCTGGCCACTTGTCTTGTATCCACTTTCCATTTAGATGAGCTCCCCAAGCAACATCTGAGGCATCTGTCGTTAGAATCTGACTTGCCTCTGGCCGGGTCACAGAGAGTCCCTTGTTTAGGTGACATTCCTGAGCCCACCACAAAAATTCCTTTTGAATGCAAGGTATTATTTGAATGACAGTGTCCAAATCCTGGCAGTGCTGTGTCCACAGATTTTTGAGATACCATTGTAGCTTCCTCATATGCAGTTTGGCATTGGGAAGCACCAGAATACAAGATGCCATGAACCCTAAGGCTTGAAGGACTGTCCTTGCAGTCAGCCCGGACTGAAGAGATAGAAGATGGAAGTAACTGGAAAGATTCTTTTGTTTGTCCGGGGTTAAAAAGGCCATCTGGGCTGCTGTATTCAGTCTCACACCCAGAAAGCACATGTCTTGAGAGGGTACTAGACTGGACTTTATTTCGTTCACAGAATACCCTAGGCATCTTAGCACTGCTATGACATATTCCAGATGCTGTAGAAGATCTTCTTTTTCTTGAGCCAGAATCAGGCAGTCGTCCAAGTAAGGATAGATTTGGATTCCTTTTAGCCTGAAGTAAGCTATCACTGGAGCCAGAACCTTTGTGAATACTCTGGGCGCAGTAGATAAGACAAAGGGCAATGCAGAGAACTGATAATGAGAATTTCCAGCTCGAAAACGCAGATACTTCCTGCAACTTAATCTGATTGGCACATGAAGGTAAGCTTCCTTGAGATCTAAAGTTACCATCCAGTGATCATTGCCCAGCAGAGGTAAAAGCTGTTGTAACGTCAACATTTTGAACTTGGGAATGTCCAGATAAGTGTTGAGGATAGATAAATCCAGAATTGGTCTCCACGTGTTCCCCTTCTTTGGTACTAGGAACAGGCGAGAATAAAATCCTAGGCCCCTTTCCGGCACAGGAACTGACTGAATGGCCCCTATTTGGAACAACAGAGAAATTTGCTTGTGAGCCTCTGTCCTTTGAAGAGGAGGAATGTCTGGCATGCCTTTGAAAGGAGGCAAGGTATGGAAATAAAACCTGTAACCGTGGTGAATAATATCCAGAACCCATCTGTCTTGGGTAATTAAATCCCAATTTTCTTTGAAAAGAGACAGCCTTCCTCCCAAAGGTGCTGCCAGGCGAGAATGTACTGGCAGCTGAAAAGGTAGGTCATTGGGTCTGCTTACGAAAGGACTGACCCCTGCCCTCACCAGAAGTCTGAGCAGGGGAACTCCCTGTCCTAGGCCTAAAAGAACCCTGAGCTCTGCCCCTACCACGTCTAGACCTACCCCTAGACTGGGAATCATAAGCAGGATAAGTCCATCCCTTAGTAGGCCAATTTCTACTAAACTTCGGAGGCTGCACCTGCAAAAAATCTTGAACAGTTTGCATAGACTTAGCCTTGTCCTCCATTTTCTTCAAAACTGCTTCCACAGGCGAACCAAACAACACATCAGACTGTAAAGGAGCATCCAAAATCCTTGTCTTAACATGCTCAGCTAAATTCTGATCTCTCAGCCAGGCGTGCCTACGAAGAACAGAACCAGTGGCAGCCACCCTGGAGGAGGCTTGCACAGCATCAAAACCACACTGCAAGGAATGTTTACCTACCTGTTCAGACACATGAACTAAATCCTGCAACTCTTTACACTCAATACCTTCAGCCAGAGCATCCACCTTAGATTTCAACTGTGAAAGAAGATAATTCTGATATTTTAACATGTGAAACTGACAATTCAACGCCCTCATGGCTAAAGTGGAAGAAGTATACACTTTCTTTCCCCATCTATCCAAAGCCCTTGCCTCTTTATCAGGAGGGACAGGATTTTTAACAACTGAGGCCTTCACACCTTTAGGCCCCTGAGAGACAGCTTCTGGGTCTGCCCTAGGACTCTTAAAAAGATACTTATGAGCTTCAGGCACCCTATAATACCTATCCGGTTTAACTGGGGCGGGGGGCAAAGAATAGGGATTCAGGGAAGCCTCTGCAAACACATCTTCCACCACATTCAAAACAGGAGGTATAGCTAAAGGCCTATGCTGGGGTAAAAACAAGAATTCCCTAAGCCTTTTCCTGGAATCAGAGAAATCTTGACCTTCCCATTTAAAATGCTCCCTCATGGAATGCAGAGTCTCTGAAAATGAAAAATCCGCAGGAGGAGAAGCAGAAGGAGTAGAATCATCCACATCAGAATCAGAATAAGGAGGGTACTCCTGCAAGTCTTCAGCCGAAGCCTCCGAAGCCTCCGAGCATTGCTCAAAACTCTCAAACTCAGGTTCAACCCTAGGCCTCTTATCAGGAGGGGGCATAGAACCCCTAATCATAGTAATCAAATCATCTGCCATTTTAAGCATATGTTTCTTAGGCAAAGATCCTGAAGTATTAGGAGAAACCCCCACAGAAGCTAAACTTGGCCTGCCCCTCAAAGAAGCCTTGGAAACTGAAGGAGAGGCTCTAACCACCTTAGGCAGAGAGGGAAGAACAGCCACCTGAGAAGCCCCCTCAGCCTGGCCTACTTCCTGAGAGGATACATCCTGTAACAGTAAAGTCTCTTCCTGAGACTCCAAAGAGACACCTGGCAAAACCTCTGGCTCCACTGAGCCTTCCAAAGAACCGACGTCTGGGACTGTCGGTTCCTCCACCCTAGGCTTTGCTGCTTTATCTTTGCTTTTTAGTCGAAGCGTCGGAGCATCCGACGGCATTTTATAATTACAACGCTTCCCAAACACTAACCTGGCACAGTCTAACCTTCTCTTAATAGTGCGTTTGTTAAATCTAGCACAAGAGCGCATCCAACAACGTCGTGCTCAGGCCCTAAACAAGGTATACACAAAGTATGGTAATCCCTATGAGGTATCTGTTTCCCACAAGAAATACAGTTATTCACTTTTTCTGACATCCGGTTAAATACTGAGGCAAGAAAAACCAAAATATTCCCAACGGGTACTTAGCCAACTTTGATTCGGTCTGAAACTCTGACTTCAGAAACTTTCAGAACGCCAACCTGCACTCGCAAAATTGCTTCTGCATCGGACCATGCGGCAAAAAAGACTGAGGATATGACGTCGGTCATGCGCATTAGTACCCTGACGTACTGACGTCAGTCTAATGCGCCCTGACCGACGTCAGCCATATACTTTGGTATTCGGGCCGACTGGACAGCGGACTACCCAATAGTTAGGACTGCAGCAATGTGGAATGAAGAACATCTTAAATGGCTATCATTTAATGAATTCAGTTCTCACCATAGCTGTCAACCTCTTAGCACAAAACACCTGGACAAACCCAGTAATGAGGGAATACAGCCCTCAAACATATTCAGTGAATTCCGTTCTTGCCATAGCTGTCAACCTTAGCACAAAAAACCTGGACAAAGCCAATAACAGGGTATTACAGTCCCAAAAATAAGGACAAATTTCAAATAGTCATAAACTTAAAAAAATTGCTATAAAAAGGTTGTGTTACTATACATTTATTGCTAGAATAAAAAGTTGTTTTACTATGTCACAAACACAGGGATAAGATGCAGACTCAACACAGAAGGCACCCCAGCCAAGAATCAAACCAGAAAACCTATAGCTGTGAGGCAACAATACTGCCACTGCACCATCAAATATGTAAGGAAGTAAACATTCAGAAACCTGAAGTCTGAAATTTAAATGCCTGTCAATTTGTTAATCAGGACAGTCTGACTTGGAACAAAAAAAAAAACAATTCTCAGCAGAGGCCCAGGAAAAATAATGCAGACATGTCTTTGTAACATGGGAGGACACAAAAGCAAACCCACACAAACACAGGGAGAAGATACAGACCCCCCCCCCCCCACAAAGAAGGCACGCCAGCCAAGAACCAACAATGCTACGTTGCTACCACTGCACCATCAAATTTCAAGCATTGCAATATTTAAACACCACAGATATGAGGAATAGAATAGATCAGATCAAATATGAGGCAAAAATCTGCAATTTTTTACAAATGGTGGTGGGTAGGGAATTCAGGTCTTTAACACCCGCTTACAAGGTACAGGGTTCAAGCCTGAGGTATTCCCTACCACACCACCATGAGTAATTACCAGTACATCCCATCCCACCTGGGGCATTCACACACACACACCATTTAAGTTATTATAAAAGGCAAAAACACTTAAACTTTTGCAATGTCTTATATAGATATTTAAGAGGATACCTTATTCTGGTATTTAGGGCATTTAGCAAAAAATACCTCTGGGAATGATTGGTGATATCAAAAAGTATTAGAGGGTCATCAGACAACCTGTGTAGAAAATAATATAGAAATGAGAGGTGTACAAAATGGTTCACTGAGAGAGAGAGAGAGATTATCTGATTCATGGAATAGACTACCAAATCACATTAAAGCAATCACTAATTTAGATATGTTTAAGAACTATCCGGGCACTTATTATGGGAATAACTGTTTTGCTACATTGGCAGTCTTGAAGGACGTTATTGCCTGAGCCTGAAATATGTATGTATGTATATCGATTTTCCTCTGTCATTACAGAAAATTTTCTTCTACCATATTTAAACTTTGAGAACTGTAATTTTATTTATGAGACAGTATCATACTAGCTCTTGAAATCCTTCTCAAAATTTCAATATTCTGTGTAAAATACCTCATTCAAGAGTACAAAGTCTGAAAGGTAATAAATGTGCATAATGTAAAGAATATGGCCAGTGTACTGATAAAGCAAAAGCTATTGATTACATACACAAAAAATGTTTTAATTCCTTTGAACCACCTCAGAAGATAGCTTCACACACACACACACACACACACACACACACACACACACACACACACACACACACACAAACTATTACTCACCAGAACGTCCTTGAAGTGAGACCAACATCCTCCCGCTCGACCAACATAATGTGTACATCCTCACCAACCCGACCCAGAACGTCCTTGAAGTCCAACATAACATGTACATCCTCCCGAAGTCCAACATAACGTGTACATCCTCCCGCTCGAAATGCATTTGAACTGGCGGCCGGAAATACATGTGCGGTGCGTGGTGAGCTCCATTCCGACTGGCTGCCCTGATGCGCTGACGTCATCGTGCAGTAAAACGCGAAAAAACAAAAAAGTGAACATTTCAAAAGCTACCCCCCTTCTAAATAAGTTGTACTGAATTCAGTACAGTGCGTATGCCTCCCGACGTCCCTGGTTCGAAGGGAAACCCTGTCCTGATGGAAAATGAGAAAGGGCTGAACAGCCATGAGGGCTTGTAGTTCCGAAACCCTACGAGCTGAGGTAATGGCCAGAAGGAAAGCTGTTTTCCAGGACAAATATTGCAAATCTGTTGAGGCAGCTGGTTCAAAGGGAGGCAATGTTAATTTTTCTACAATGTAATTAAGATCCCAGGCTGGCACTGGTTGTTTGCTTGGTGGTCTTATATTCTTAGCCCCTCTGAGGAATTGTCTTAAAAGTGGGTGAGAGAATAACGGTGGATCCGTGTTGAATTCTGCAGAAATGGCTGAGGCATGGATTTTTATGGAGGAAAATGAAAGACCACTGTTCAGCAGCTCAGCTAGATACTGTAATACCCGAGGCAAATTTAGTTTTCTTGGATCCTGGCCTTTTTTCTCATTCCAGGAGCAAAACCGTTTCCATTTTGCGGAGTAGGCCTTTCTAGTAGATGGCCTTCTGGCCTCCATAATGACGTCCTGCACCTCTTTGGGGAGTAGGATCTGTTGTGGTGTTAAGGAATTTTCCATGCAGCGAGATTGAATGTTTTCAGCTGACCGTGAAGAGTTTTGTAGCTGTGCTGAGTCAGCGGAAGAGGCATTAGAGGTAGAGGCCAGGGAGGAGTATGTGTTAAGCTCCTCAGGAGTGGGTACCAGTGCTGTCTTGGCCAGTCTGGAGCAATCAGTATCATCTTCGGTCTGTCTGCTCTTGCTTTCAAGAGCACCTTGGGCAGAAGAGGCAGAGGTGGGAAAGCGTACACTGTCCATGCTGTCCAACTGAATGAAAGGGCGTCCACTCTCCAGGCCTTTGGATGGAAGGTCCTTGAACAAAACTTTTCCAATTGATGATTCCTGTGGGAGGCGCAGAGGTCTATGTCTGGCCTTCCCCACGCTTGGATTATCTTTGTAAACACCTGAGGATGCAACTTCCATTCGTGCGGATCTGTCATATTTCTGCTTAGATTGTCTGCCAGCGTGTTCTCCGAACCTGGAAAGTACTGTGCTTGAAGTTCGATTTGCCATTCCAGAGCCAAGTTCCAAAGTGTCATGGCTAGTCTGCACAGGGGGTATGAATGTGTTCCTCCTTGTTTGTTTATGTACCACATTACTGTGGTGTTGTCTGTTCTTATCAATAATTGTCCTGGATGCAGGAGGTCCTTGAATGCTGTAATTGCATTTAATCACTGCTAGCATTTCTTTTTGCTTGATGTGAAGGTGCTTTTCCTTTTGGGACCATTTGCCCTGAATGCACCTGTCTGTCATGTGCGCCCCCCAGGCGTAATCTGAGGCGTCTGTTGTGATGACTTGATTTGCTTGAGGCTTGCAGAATGGGAGACCTGTGTTTGTTTGACATGCTTGGGCCCACCATAGAAATTCCTTTTGTAAACATGGAATTATTGGTATTATTGTTTCCAAGTTATGGCTGTGCTGAGACCATAGTTTTTTTAGGTACCATTGAAGTTTTCTCATATGCAACTTTGCACATGGGATTAAAAGAATGCAAGATGCCATGAAGCCCAGAGCCTGCAGGATTTTCCTTGCAGTAAGCCTGGTACAATTTGCTAGTATTTTGAAGTACTTAGTTAGTTGCCCCTGTTTTTCTGACGTAAGGTAGGCCATCTGGGTGTTTGTATCCAAGTTGGCACCCAGGAAAGTTATTTTCTGAGATGGTGTTAGCCTGGATTTCTCTTTGTTGATTGTGTATCCCAGAGAATTCAGTAACCGTGTTGCATAAGCCAGATGTTCCAGAAGTATATGCTTGCTGTCCGCTTGGATCAGGCAGTCATCCAAATAAAGGTAAATTTGTATCCCTTGAAGTCTGCAGTAGGAAATTACTGATGCCAGGCATTTCGTGAATAGTCTGGGCGCAGTAGATAAGCCAAAGGGCAATGCAGAGAATTGATAGTGGATTGAACAACCTGCAAGAAATCTGAGGTATCTTCTGCAACTTTGTCTGATTGGGACATGCAGGTATGCCTCCTTGAGGTCCAATGTTACCAGCCAAAACCCCTTGCCCAGCATGGGAAGAAGCTGCTGTAATGTGAGCATCTTGAATTTTGGTACGAGTAGAAATGTATTTAGGATGGATAAGTCCAAAATGGGTCTCCAGTCGGTTCCTTTCCTTGGTACTAGAAATAGTCTGGAATAAAAACCTTGACCTTGTTCGTGAGTAGATACCTCTTGAATAGCTTTCATGTCCATGAGTTTTGAAATTTGTATTTGTGCCTCTGCCCTTTGATTGTGTGGCAGGTTTGGCATGCCTCTCATTTTTGGAAGAGTGTGAAAATGAAATCTGTAGCCTCTGTTTATAATGTCCAGGATCCATTTGTCTGTTGTGATAATATGCCAATTTCTTGTAAATAATGCCAGCTTTCCTCCCAAGGGAGCTGCCAGCTGAGACTTGCTTGGCATGAAAAGGAGGAAGTCATTGGGTTTGTTTTCTGTATTGTTGTGCACTGTCTTCGCCACCTCTTGGTGCTGGAGTTTGCCATTGTCTGCCTCTATATGATCCTTGGGATTGTCCTCTGCCCCTAGTGCGCCTGTATCTACCTCTTTGGGGCTTGTCCGTGGCTGGAAAGGACCAGTTTTTAGAAGGCCAATTTCTTCTAAACCGAGGTGGTTGTACCTGTAGAAAAGCCTTGACAGTTCGCATAGATTTAGCTTTTTCTTCCATTTTCCGTAGTATCTCCTCAGCATTAGTACCAAATAGTACATCCTTTTGTAAAGGAGCATCTAGTAGTTTAGCTTTAACATGATCAGGCAAGCTTTGTTCCCTAAGCCAGGCATGTCTACAAATGACTGATCCTGTAACAGCAGCTCTACTTGAGGCCTCTAAGGCATCATAGCCACATTGTAAGGTGTGTTTACCCACTTGTTCTGCACTATGCATCATATCCTGCAATTCCTTCAAATCTGGTTGTTCAGGTTGAGACATTTTATTTCTTAATTGTGATAACAGAAACTGCTGATAAAAGCATATGGAACTGACAATTTAAGGCCCTCATGGCTAGGGTGGCCGAGGTATATACCTTTTTTCCCCACCTTTCTAAGGATCTAGATTCTCTTTCGGAAGGTAGTGGATTCTTGGCAGTAGAGGCCTTCATTCCCTTGGGGCCTTGAGAAATGGTTTCAGGGTCAGCATTATGGCTTTTGAAAAGAAATTGGTGAGAGTTAGGAACTCTGTAGTACCTATCAGGTTTGACTGGGGCAGGAGGCAGGGAATCCGGATTAAGACAAGCCTCCAAGCAAACATCATCAAGTATGCCCAAGACAGGAGGTATAGCCAGAGGTCTGTGTTGAGGTAACAAACGAAATTCCCTAAGCCTTTTCTTGGAATCAGAAAAGTCTTGGCCTTCCCAATGGAAGTGCTCCCTCAAGGTGTGCAAGGTTTCCCCAAAAGAGAAATCCTCTGGGGGAGATACAGAAGGAATGGACTGTTCTGCATCCGAATCTTCATAAGGGGAGTACGAGTGCTCCTCTACATCAAAATGTTCTGAGAAAATGGAGCCCTGTTCAGAAGAGGGAGAATCTTCCTCCACTCTGGGTCTCTTGTCTGGAGGGGGTTGGGAACCCCTGATAAGAGTAATTAAATCTTCAGCCATTTTAAGCATCTGCTTTTTAGGCATGGGGCCTGGGGATGGGCCCTGAGCAACAGGCCTCTTGGGATGCATGACTGATTTGGACTTAGTAAAGGCCTTAATGGAAAAGGAAGATGAGGGCCTAAAGACACCCTGGGTGGAAGTGGGCCTGTCCACATTAGGAGGCTCAACACTCACAGTGGCTTCAGTGGTTGTAGTCTGAGTAAGGGCCGAGGCACCTACGGTCTCGGGTACAGAAGACACCGCCAAGGAAGTGTCGTCGGTAGTCAGGGACTGCAAAGGCGTCTTGCTGAGAACCAGACCACGAGCAGCCGGTTTTGGCGTGGTGTCGGTGGAGACCGCGGACCTCACATGTCGGTCCTTGTCCTTGCGTTTTTTGGACAAAACGGTAGTCGGAGTCTCCGACGACATTTTATAATCAAAGGCTTTACCAAAATAATGTTGGGTGAACTCCGCCCGACGCTTAATAGTGCGCTTATTGAAAGTAGCGCAAAAGCAACAGCCCGAGACGTCGTGGTCTGGGCCTAAACAAGGTATGCAGAGGGAATGGAAATCCTTATGCGGTATTTGCTTCCCACAAGAAATACAATTGTTAACTTTGACATCGGTCTGAGGCAAGAAAAGTTTCCCCAACGGGGTACTTAGCTTTAAAGAAGACTTCGGTTTCCAATTTTTCGTAAATTCAGGAGCTGGCCGACTGGCACTTGCGAACTGCTTCTGCTTCGGGCACCGCGCAGCAAAAAAGACTGAAGAATATGGCGTCGGCTGTGTCTTATATACCCCTGTCGCACTGACGTCAGGAAAGAAAGCGACAACAACCGACGCCGGACCTAGACTTTGGAATTCGGCCGACCGAGGACCCGCCTGACGGCAGAGAACCCATATGTGATTACTGCAGCTGTGTGCATGATGAACATCCAGTGAACATCAATGTAACTACTTGTAGGATAGAATTATTTCCTTCTTGGAGCATTAAAGATGGAACACAGCAGCAAGCAGTGTGTGTGTGTGACAGAAATGCCCACATTACAGGTGGCAGTTTAGTTAAATGGCTCAAACCCTGTACAACAGGGCAAGAGCCATACATCAACTGCCAGACCCATGGAGGAATCAAGGGGAATTACAGTCAGTGAGTCAGTCAATGCTAATCAGCAGAGTTGATTGAAATGCTCTGAAATGGATACTTTTGTCATTATTGGTTCATACATTCTGTTTCACTGCTTACTGGAAAAAAACATTCAAAACTATAAATTTTAAATGCACTTCTTACAAATGTTTTAAGCAAAAAATGTTGCTGTATTAAACAATAAATTTAAAATGATCAGGAAGGTGAAACAAAGAAGGCATGCTCTTATGTGTGATGCTAAAAATGTGTGCAAGGGGCTCCTGGCTGAAAACAGTCTAAGGGTACCTTGGTCCCCAATCAGCCACTGGCCAGGTGTACTTTCAAGGAATGAGTTTCACTGCATTTTCAATGTATTTGAGCTTCAAGGGAAGAGAAGTTTATTGTTGCTCATGCCAAGTCTATTTTCCATGTGGAACTGACTTTGCTACAAATTTGAAAGTAGTGTTAGTGGCACAATAGGTAGCATACTCACCTTTGCTGCAGAAGGATGCGGGTTCTGTTCCTCCACTAAGTACATGGATTGCTGACACGGCAGTGCAGCATCAGTGGGGTGCTGCACTCCTGAGTGTGTCCTCCTTCAAGTGAGGCCTTAAACTGAGGCTCCATCTGACCAAGTTGGTGGTAGCAGAAGTGGATACAAAAGATCCCACGACACCTATTGAAAAGTGTAGAAGTTCCCTGATGCCCTGGCCAAATTTCTCCTAGTAGAAAAAATACTCCCTTGAGAGGTTACTAGCTTAGTTGGACTAACCTGGTCAAAAAACGATAAATTAATTATAAGTTTTAAATTAAAACCATATCTCTGTAATCATTTCAAAAGTAAAGAAGAAAACAGTGTGGACATTGTCAGTTTTGAGCAATGTTTGTGGTAGTTGGGAGAGACGGCCAAGTAATGGGATACTGGAATGACTGCGGGGAGTTGGGGGGGGGGGGCTGGTCCATTACCCTGCCTAGGATCCCATTTGACCATGATCTGGCTCTGTGTATGGCACAAGGATTTGTTCTCTTTTCCTTCCATGGAAGAGAAAATAGTTACAAATCAGGATTCAGTGAGAGTAATTCTGAAGATAGTGTCAGAAAGTAAGGTGAAGCAAGTGCCTGTCTAAAAGGAGGAAGAAAGAGGGAAAGGAAGGTGCCACTGTGACTACAAAGAGATCTAATTCAAACTGACAAACGAGTGCAGAATTGGCTGTGATTAAGCACCCAGATCATGAGGAAAGTAGGGAAATGGCCGAATCAAGAGAAAAGATGGATAAGATATACACAAAGGCATCGAAGATTAATATATTTTTGACAGATTTTGTTAAAAAAATGATAATGAGAATGGATGAGGTTGAACTTGCTCTCTCAAACTACGCTGGCAATACTGAACAACAGAAGAGAAAGAGATCACTACAATGATGATATCATTGAAAACAACTAATAAAGAACTGCAGAACAGCATGCAAGAGTTGGAAGATAGAAAAAGAAGAGAGAACTTACAAATAAATGTTCCATGAGGAGTCAAGGGCAGGAATTAACAAAATTATATAATAGAATAAGTCAGCAAATCACCTGAACTGATCATTAATACTATTCTACTCGACAAAGCAGAGAGACATAATGCACAATATTCTACTTGACAGAGCGAAACACTCCTATGTGGTACAGAGCACAGCTGTTCCTTTCCCATTGCTTGATTGTCATAAAGGTCTGGACGTTCAAGGAGCAGCCTTAATTTTACAGTGGAAGAAAGGGGAGGTGCTAATGACAAGAGACCAAAGAGTGGTCACTGAGCATGACTATTTATTAAGGGCGATATTGAAGAAAAGAGAATTTACTCCCTGAGCACCCAAGTGCTCCGGATTATATGGAATGCTCTGCATTTAATGACGAGTCAAGCCACTTTTCCACTCTTCCGCATTGAACAGCTGTGGCTCCGCTATATGCATTCTGATTAGTTTGTGTACCACAATTACTGCCAATCGGCATCGCGGTATACAAACCAATCCATGGCTGTGCTGCCCTTCCACATTACACAGCACTGGCTGTGCTCTGCAGTTTTTGATTGGCTTGTACACCGCATTTACAGACAATCATGAATGTGGTGTACGAGCCAATCAAGTAACGTGTTTCAGGACAGGAGCCAATGAGAGCTCCCCGATACAGGTCAATCACGTTCTGCTGTGGATTGAATATGTCGGGACTGGGACTCGGAAGCCAGGAGTGGAGTCAGTAAGCTGAAGGGGCTTCAGGGGCCTTGCTTTGGTGGATCGAGATCGGTCAGATGGATTACTAGAAGGCTGAGGTTTGTGTTGCTGCCTGCTGGACAACCGGGGCTGATCAGATCATCGTTTTGGATTACATTTCGTGCTGTGTAGAGACTGAGCCTGTGGATTATAGGCAAAGGTAAGAGCTTTATAAATGTAGCTGCAATGTTACCTCTGCAAGAATTTCTATCCTTGAGAACCTGTATGCTAGCAACTTTCGAAGTTTATAAGAGCAAAGTTTAGTGCCTCTATTTTGGTGCTGCTTGTCCCTGGTATGTCTGTTGTATACCAACACAGATCCTGTTATTCTAACAATATTTCCAAGTTTATCAGAGCAATATTTCTGTGTTTATAAAAGCAATATTTAGCGTCTCTAGTTTTGTGCTGCTTGTCCCTAGTATGTCTGTTGTATGCCAACATAGATCCTGTTCTAACAATATTTCCAAGTTTATGAGTAATATTTCTAAGTTTATAAGAGCAATATTTAAAGTGTGTCTATTTTTGTGCTGTTTGTTCCCTATTACAACGGGCTTTGTCCAGATTTCTTGCACTAAGAGGTATGTTAGAATGGATGTCAAAAGTGAGTTATTTATAGTAATGAGATGCTTTAAAGTAGACAGGATGCTGTTTAACTTGGTCTAACTAAAACCATTTGTGTGACGTAATGTTGGTTGACAAAATGTAGTAAATGTGAATTTTATTTTTGTAAAGTCCTGTTTCATTTACTTATGGCGTGGATATGGTATTGCAGATTATAAAAAGTACAGTTTTGTACCTACCATAAATGTAGATGTTCGAAGATCCACATTGCTGCAGTCCTTACACTTGGGTAGTCCGCTGTCCTCGGTCGGCCCGAATACCAAAGTATTAGGCTGACGTCGGTCAAGGCGCTTAAGACTGACATCAGGACGTCAGGGTACAAATGCGCATGACCGATGTCATATCCTCAGTCTTTTCTTGCCCCAGATGTCAGAAGGCCCTAAAAAGAAAGGCTAGAACCAAAAGACAGCAAAAAACCAACTAACCACCCCTGCACTAAACATATTTACAATATTTACAATATATACACAACCCAAACCACACAACCGCCTCTAACTACAGAGGGGAAGGAGGGAGGGTAAATTGGACTGCAGCAATGTGGATCTTCGAACATCTACATTTATGGTAGGTACAAAACTGTACTATGTTCTTCATCTCACATTGCTGCAGTCCTTACACTTGGGTAGAATCCCAAAGCAGAGGTAAGGGAGGATGGCAAAACTAGAAAGCATTAGGAGCTGCCAAAATGCCCTGTAAAATTGCAGTGGCAAAACCAGCCCTAGATTTAGAGTAAAGTGGAAGGTGGTAATGCTTAGAGAAAGTATGCACTGAACTCCAAGTAGCTGCTTCCAAAATATCCTTAGTAGCCACCCCCCTTAAAAAAGCTGTAGAGGTGGCAGTAGCCCTAGTGGAATGAGGCCTAATCCCTGCTGGAATCTCCTTACCATGATGGGAATAACAGAAAGCAATACAAAAACCAATCCACTTAGAAATAGTTTGTTTTGAAACAGGTTTGCCCTGAGAACTCAAAGCAAATGAAACAAATAACTGCTGAGACTGCCTGAACCCTTTAGTTCTGCTCAAATAATATCGCAACTGCCTGTGTATATCCAAAGTATGCACAATCTTTTCCCCTTTATTTTGGGGATTTGCATAAAAAGTAGGCAAATGAATAGTTTGGTTTAAAGCCACACTAGAAACCACTTTAGGCATAAAGGAAGGATTAGTACGCAAAGATACCCTATCCTTATGGAAAATTAAGAAAGGCTCAATCGCCATAAGGGCCTGTAATTCAGAAACCCTTCTCGCCGAAGTAATGGCCAACAAAAAAGCAGTCTTCCATGATAAATATTTCAACTCGGCAGTAGCTGCAGGCTCAAAAGGTTGTAGAGTGAGTTTCTCCAACACAAAATTGAGATCCCAAGCAGGAGTAGGAGCTCTACGTGGGGGTCTTATATTCTTTGCCCCTCTAAGGAACTGCTTAAACAAAGGATGAGAAAACAAAGGTGGGTCACAGTCATAGTGAGCAGAAATTGCTGCAGCATGAATCTTAATAGAGGAGAAGGGCAAACCTTTGTCCAGTAACTCAGTAAGGTATTGAAGAGCCACACTTAAATTAGGCTTAGAAACATCAAAGTCCTTTGCTGTACTCCAAAATAAAAATCTCCTCCATTTATCCGCGTACACTTTTCTTGTACTAGGCCTTCTGGCCTCCAAAATAACATTCAAAACTTGTTGTGGAAGCGGAGACCCTCCAGGGTTTAAAACAGAATATGCCAGGCTGTCAGATGAAGAGAGTGAAGTTTGACATTGAGTAAATGACTGTTCTCCTGAGACAGCAGGTGAGGAATTGAAGGCAAAGGCCATGGAGGCTCCCGTACCAGACTTCTCAGTAATGGGTACCAGTGCTGTCGAGGCCAATCTGGAGCTATTAAAATCATGTTTGGCTTGTCCTGTCTGGCCTTCATGAGTACCTTTGGGAGGAGAGGCAGAGGTGGAAAGGCATACACGTGAAGATTGCTCCAATTGAATGAGAGAGCATCCACTTTCCAGGCTGTGGGATGAAACCTTTTGTGCAAAACTTTGGCAGCTGGTAGTTTAGTGGAGAAGCGAACAGATCTATGTCTGGAGTTCCCCATAACACTGTCAATTTCTGAAATACATGAGGATCCAATTTCCACTCGTGGGGATCCATAATTTGTCTGCTCAACACATCTGCTAAGGAGTTCTGTGCTCCTGGCAGAAACCTTGCCTGAAGATTTAGCTGTAAATTGAGAGCAGTCTCCCACAAAATCATTGCTTGTCTGCATAGAGGATAAGAATGCGTTCCCCCTTGCTTGTTGATGTACCACATGACAGTTGTGTTGTCTGTTAGAACCAACACCTGTCCTGGGAGAAGTAAATCCTTGAAAGCTATTAATGCAAATTGGACTGCTAACATCTCCTTCAAGTTGATATGTAGATGTTGAAGTCTGGCAGGCCACGTGTCTTGTACCCATTTTCCATTTAGATGAGCTCCCCAAGCTTTGTCCGAGGCATCTGTCGTTAGAATCTGACTCGCCTCTGGCCGGGTCACAGAGAGTCCCTTGTTTAGGTGACATTCCTGAGCCCACCACAAGAATTCCTTTTGAATGCAAGGTATTATTTGAATGACAGTGTCCATATCTTGGCAGTGCTGTGTCCATACATTTTTGAGATACCATTGTAGCTTCCTCATATGCAGTTTGGCATTGGGAAGTACCAGAATACAAGATGCCATGAACCCCAAGGCTTGAAGGACTGTCCTTGCAGTCAGCCTGGACTGACGAGACAATTGATGGAAGTAAAGAGAAAGATTCTTTTGTTTGTCCGGGGTCAAAAAGGCCATCTGGGATGCTGTATTCAGTCTCACACCCAGAAAGCACATGTCCTGAGAGGGTACTAGACTGGACTTTATTTCGTTCACAGAATACCCCAGGCATCTTAACACTGCTATCACATACTGTAAATGCTGAAGAAGTTCGTCCTTTCCTTGGGCCAGAATCAGGCAATCGTCCAAATAAGGATAGATTTGTATTCCCCTTAGCCTGAAGAAAGCTATCACTGGAGCCAGAACCTTCGTGAACACTCTGGGCGCAGTAGATAAGCCAAAGGGCAATGCAGAGAACTGATAATGAGAAGTCCCAGCCCGAAAACGCAGGTACTTCCTGCAACTGAGCCTGATAGGAACATGAAGGTAAGCCTCCTTGAGATCCAGAGTCACCATCCAATGATCTTTGCCCAGCAGAGGTAAAAGCTGTTGCAACGTCAGCATTTTGAACTTGGGAATGTCCAGATATGTGTTGAGGATAGATAAATCCAAAATTGGTCTCCACGTGTCCCCTTTCTTTGGTACTAGGAACAGGCGAGAATAAAATCCTAGGCCCACTTCTGGCAGAGGTACCGGTTGTATGGCCCCTATTTGAAGTAGCAGAGAAATTTGTTTGTGAGCCTCTAGTCTTTGCTGAGGAGGAATGTCCGGAATGCCTTTGAAAGGAGGTAAGGTATGGAAATAAAACCTGTAACCTTGGTGAATGATATCCAATACCCATTTGTCCTGGGTAATCAAATTCCAATTTTCCTTGAAGAGTGCCAACCTTCCTCCCAAAGGTGCTGCCAGGCAAGAAGGATCTGGCAGCTGAAAAGGTAGGTCATTGGGCCTGTTTACGAAAGGACTGGCCCCTGCCCTCACCCGAAGATTGTGCAGGTGAACTCCCTGTTCTAGGTCTGAAAGAACTCTGAGCTCTGCCCCTACCACGTCTAGATCTACCCCTAGACTGGGAATCATAAGAGGGATACGTCCACCCCTTAGCAGGCCAATTCCTACTAAACTTTGGAGGCTGAACTTGCAAAAAATCTTTAACAGCCTGCATAGACTTAGCCTTGTCTTCCATTTTCTTCAAGACTGACTCCACAGGTGAACCAAACAACACATCAGACTGTAAAGGAGCATCCAAAATCCGTGTCTTAACATGGTCAGATAAATTCTGATCCCTAAGCCAGGCGTGCCTGCGAAGAACTGAACCAGTGGCAGCCACCCTAGACAAGGCCTGTACAGCATCAAAACCACATTGTAAAGAATGCTTACCCAGCTGTTCAGAGACATGCACCAAATCTTGTAATTCTTTACATTCAATGCCTTCTGCCAGAGCATCCACCTTAGACTTCAATTGAGAAAGTAGATAGTTTTGATATTTCAACATATGAAACTGGCAATTCAAAGCCCTCATAGCTAAGGTAGAAGAAGTATAGACTTTCTTACCCCACCTATCCAAAGCTCTGGCCTCTTTATCTGGAGGAACCGGATTTTTCACAACAGAGGCCTTGACACCCTTAGGTCCCTGACTAACAGTTTCTGGGTCCGCCCTAGGACTCTTATAAAGATATTTATGAGCCTCAGGCACCCTGTAATACCTATCCGGTTTAACAGGAGCAGGAGGCAGAGAATCAGGATTAAGTGAAGCCTCTGCAAACACATCTTCCACAACATCCAGAACAGGGGGTATAGCCAAGGGCCTATGCTGGGGTAAAAGCAAAAATTCTCTAAGCCTTTTCCTGGAATCAGAGAAGTCTTGACCTTCCCACTTAAAATGTTCCCTCAAGGAATGAAGAGTCTCTGAAAATGAAAAATCCTCTGGAGGAGAAGCAGAAGGAGTCGAATCATCTACATCAGAATCAGAATAAGGAGAGTACTCCTGCAAGTCTTCAGCCGAAGACTCTGAAACATCTGAAGCCTGCTCAAAACTCCCCAACTCTGGCTCCACCCTAGGCCTCTTATCAGGAGGGGGCAAAGAACCTCTAATCAGAGTAATCAAATCTTCTGCCATTTTAAGCATGTGCTTCTTGGGTACAGACCCTGCTGAACTAGGAGTGACACCAACAGAAGCTAAACCTGGCCTGCCTCTGGGAGAAGGCTTGGAAACAGAAGGAGAGGGCCTAACCACCCTAGGAAGGGAGGGGAGAACAGTAACCTGAGAAGCCCCTTCAGCCTGACCTGCCTCCTGAGAGGCCACATCCTGCAAAATCAGAGTCTCCCCCTGGGACTCCAGAGAAGCCTCCGTCGGAACCACCGGTTCCACTGACGCCTCTAAAGAACCGGCGTCCGGACGGGCGACTTATCTTGCCTGGGTTTAACTGCTTTATCTTTGCGCTTCTTGAAGCGGGCCGGAGTATCCGACGGCATATTATAATTGCACCGCTTCCCGAAGACCAGCCTAGCACAATCTAACCTTCGCTTAATAGTGCGCTTATTGAACCTAGCACAAAACGACACCCAACAACGTCGTGCTCAGGCCCCAAACAAGGAATACACAAAGAATGATAGTCCCTATGCGGTATCTGTTTCCCACAAGAAATACAGTTATTTACTTTTTCTGACATCCGGTAAAACACGGAGGCAAGAAAAAACCAAAATATTCTAACGGGTACTTAGCCAACTTTGATTCGGTCTGAAACTCCGAACTCGAAAAATTTCAGAACGCCGAACGGCACTTGCAACGCTGCTTCTGCATCGGACCATGCGGCAAAAAAGACTGAGGATATGACGTCGGTCATGCGCATTTGTACCCTGACGTCCTGATGTCAGTCTTAAGCGCCTTGACCGACGTCAGCCTAATACTTTGGTATTCGGGCCGACCGAGGACAGCGGACTACCCAAGTGTAAGGACTGCAGCAATGTGAGATGAAGAACATCAAAGGTTTTGGATCTGAGAAGCGTCTTATTGAATTTTACAGATGTTCCATCATGCTCCATGGCAATGGCATGTTTCGTGCAGTGCGGAAATAGGGTGTTCCACATTCTGACCATTTGTCACACATTGTTAAGGTCTGTGTTCCACATTGGCCTCTTAAGAGGTTGAGACCTATGTTTACTCCCTATTTCAAAGCCCGTAAGAAACCGAACTTGAGTTAATCTATTGTATGCTGCAACATTTAAACTGTTCTTTCCAGTGGGAAATCAACACAGGTAAAGATATGTGTTGATTAATTTTAGGGGGGTGGAACTATCATGTGACTGTTGTTGATTATTTAATGAGCCTTAATGGCATTACAAAGTATTACACTCTCTGAAGAAGCTCTGTATTGACGGAGTGAAAGCGCTTGGATTTTATTTTGTTTGTGCTCTTTTTTTGTGCTTGTGGAGGAATAAAGTTCTGCATTTAACTCTATTGGAGTCAAGATATTTGGATTGGAGAGATCCGGGTCCTGTGGCTTTGGGCATTTTTACTGGTACTGAATCAGAACTGCTAAGTATTTATAACAACCCTAGATTACAGGTTAGCCATAATTCTGCCCAGAATAATTGACTTGTATCAGAGCGGTTTGTAAAAGAAGGCAAATGTTCAACAACAGTAGTAAAATGTCAACAGAGTTCAAAATCAAGAGAGGTATCTAGGCAGGGTTATCTGCTCTCTCTGCTGTTATAAGCCCACTACTTAATATCCTTAGCACAAAAAATAAGACTCAGAAATAAGGGAGTGGGCAGACTTTGGGTGTGAAACGAAAGTGGCAATATTTGAAGATGATGCAAGAGTGTACTTAACAGATCCTGATAAAGATGTACAGAAGCTATCTGAGTTGTTAAAGGGATCTGCAAAGCTTTTGGGGTATAAAGTAATAAAACCAACACAAAGAAAATTATGCCCCACTATGAATTTAATAAAGTAGTACCTGAAACTGTGGGGACATTATAGACTCAGATACTTGGAAGTGTGGATAGTGAAGACGTCCAAGGATTTACTGAAGGAATCATGGGATGAGGTCAAAGAAAAGATTAGAAGGATGATAAAGAGATGAGTGGTGCCGAAAACTGAGTTAGATCAAATAATACAAACAGTGAAAATGTTTCTAGTACCCCTCACAAGGGAGGCATTTATATAATATCCAGAGAAAGATTATTGGCTTCAATTAAGATTGATGTCAAAAGTATATCTGGAATGGAACAGCCCACAAGTACAGTGAAAATAATGACTTAGAGAGTGAGGGAGGAAGTTCTGTACCAGATTTGGAATTATCTTATATGGCAAGGCTGATACATTATGCACAAAATGGTTAAGTACTGCTCAAAGTGGACAATAACAATGCTAAAATAAGATGGAATTAGTCAACATGTGGAAAAGATTAGTATGTAGTCACAAGAATTATCAGATGGACAAAAATAAATCAGACATTTCCAGGTCTAGTACATATAAAAATTAGGAGAGATCTTAAATGATGAAGTAAAGTAGTGGAAGTTACAGTTATGATCCATTTTGATGGGTAAACTGAAGGTAGAATTTGGTATCTCTGATGAGCAAATGATGAGAGAAGGAAAATAACATTTTATGGGGAGCAGGTAAGGATGGGAGGGAAAGGAATGAACTGCAATGAAGTCTTAAACAAGTATCAACCAGAGAGGAACGACTGGAAGAGACAGAGGGGAGTGCTGAGAATCATGGAGAAATACGATGCTGAAGCAATGAGTAGGGGCATTGAGATGTTGCAAACAATTCAACTACTGATTCAAGCTACGAAAGAGGATGCCAACAAAAGTAAGCTAATAAGTAGGTTATATACAACACAGGAGAAAGAAGGAATATCTTTACAAAACAACTACAGAAGTGGCAGGAGATGTTAAAAGAGGTAACATAGGATTAGTGGATGGAAGTTTGCCTGATCCTATGGAAGATTACTAAATTGAGGAAATGTAAAATATTTGGGTGGAAGTGTTTAGATAAATATTTCTATACACTCGTTAAACTTTATAAAATGTTCCTATTAAATCAGTACGGGCTGTTGGAGATGTAAACAAGACCAGATAAGAGATTGGCATCATATTTTTTGGAAATGACGTAAACAGTAAAATCCAAGAAGATTTGCAGGACGTTTGCTGGGAACTGAATGGCATACAGAAGAGAGGGAATTCTGT
Source organism: Protopterus annectens (assembly GCF_019279795.1). NCBI lineage: Eukaryota > Metazoa > Chordata > Ceratodontiformes > Protopteridae > Protopterus > Protopterus annectens. Next base: position 96,957,792 of record NC_056742.1, read on the forward strand.
TTAAGATGGGTGGGGCATTTAAAGGTACAGAAGCATGTTAAAGCCCTAACTATCTTAGTACTGATCGAAGCCAAGAAGACTCTAGAAAAGAAATGGAAGTTCCTCACTGACGGGAGGGAAAAGTTTCACAAGGAGAAATGGGAAAAGCATGGCACAACAGTAGACTAAAATAAAACAAATGAGGGAAAGGAAGGAGAGAGAGCTGTGGAATAGCAAAGCTGGAAAAAGAGATCATTATTTAAAAGTATAACAATGGAGAAAAGCGAGGGGAAATAATACAAGAAAACAGCTGGGAGAAACTCATAAAGACCACAGACAGACAGACAGACAGACAGAATGTACATAATTTTATTCAATGGTGTTTAATTATAACTGAAAAAAAAAAGAAATAGCCAAATCCCCAAGTCTGGGTTGGTCCTGTTGTATAAATGAATAGAATAAGTACAGAAATATATATTATTATATTAAGAACTACCAGGAAAACCATCAGGGAAGGAATAAATAAATAGCACTATGTATGTGGATTGTACCATATCTGTAAAACTAAAATTTTAAATAAAGCAGCAACTTGTGTACAATACTTTCAAAGGAACAAAAAAAAAAAAAATAAATAAATAAACAACCACATTAAATAAAATAAACAAGCATAACAAACCTTAGAAATTAATAAAAAATGCCCACATCCCAAGAAAATAAGAGACAGACAAACTAACCGAACAAAAATATAAAAATGCAAAAAAAAAAAAAAATCGAAACCATATCTCACTAAATAATTATCACTAAATAAATAAATAAATTACTATGTTACTTGCTATCCCCCATTATTTTAAAAGATTAAAAAAAAGTTGAATAGAGCCAGTTCTGGGACACAGAAAGATAAAGCCCTGACTATGTCACAGGCAGCTCATGTCTGAATTATGGCTCAGGTGCTGTAGGAAGTGGTGTGGGAGGATGGCAATGAGCGGCCATTGCAGCTTGCCCATCATAAGGAGAAGGAAACATCTTATATTTACTTACCTGGCGTTACCCAAGGGGAGCACCAGGTGATCATCTCATGAAGCTTGAGCCTAGCAAGCCTGTACTGCAATGTGCAAGATGTACAGCAGGTTGAAGGAATTTCAGTGTGTGGAGGCATGCTTCTCCTTGGATGGCATCATACAGCGGAACTCAGTAGCGCCACTGCAGGGGGGGGGATGTTAAAATGAGGAAGATGGTAAGCCATCCCACAAGGCCAACAAGCTGTCCCTCTTCCTACCACACAGCTCTCACTGCAGAGCAGATGGGTGGACTGGGGAGTCCTGGGCAGAATCAAATTGGCAGTAAGGCTCTTGCCTCACTAGGGTATTCCCAGTTCCCACTACTGTGGAATGAACAGTCTGATTGGGTGTAGACCTCTATAAACCTTTCAGGATTAGAATTAAAATGACTGAATGTGGTCTTGCCTAGGGTCAGAAGTCTCTGCAGCAACAGTTTTGAGTCCAATATTATAGCCACCTCTGTGTCAATCCTTAAATCTTTTACAGCAGGTAAATGAGATTTTATATCACTAAAAAGCTAAGAATCAAGAGAACACTTTCAAATTTTACTTCTTACTTATTAAAACAACTAGCACCTCAGCCAGAAGGCCTTCTAAAGTTCAAAATATATCCTTCTATTGTTAAGTGCTTACATAAAAAGCTAACTAAAACTAAAAAGAAGAAATATTAACCAACTAACACCAAAACACACACCCACGGCCTAAATTTGTTTGTAACACTACTGGAAATGCATTCTTCTCCATAACCTTAACAGTTAAAGGCAAAGTGGTTTTCTCAGAAACTTTACAAGAATCTTTTCCACTACAAGCACATATTGATGTCTACAGACAGCAAGGAAAGGGATGGTACCAAATCAGTGAAATGAGTTTATGTAAATTGCTCTTCTTTTTGTTGAAGCATTAGAAACTGCAAAGGCTGGGCATCATTCACAGGCTCCAGGAATCTTGTCTCCAGACTGGAGAGGTCTTTATCATTTCACTCAAGGGCTGGGTACTACCACTAGCAAAGATTCCACTATGTATAGCTAAAAGGTTCAAGATGGGTGTGGATGCATAAGTTACAAACTGCCGGACTGGGATAGATAAAACTGATGTTCTAAAGTCTCTCTGAGATTGACTGGGTATCTTGGGTCTCATATTACTTATCTTTGTTCTTTATTTAACAAAATTCTTCTTAGTCCTTTTCATTTTTCTAAATTTTTTATTTTTGTTTTGGAGGGAATGTTTTTGGCTTCCTAACTTTACATAGTTCATCTCAATAATGTGGCAGGTAGATGGGCCAATACCACTAGTTTTACAAGCGACAGAAGGCTTTAAGGTTTCTGTCTCGCTTATGAAGCATTTTCCTGTTAGTTTCCATAATGTTCCACAGTAAGAGAAGCTGTGGTTCTCCTCTAGACAAAAAAAAACATTAATGATAGAAGTCCTTGGTGGAATTTGTCTTCTGTAAGCACATCTACTAATTTATTTTTCCAGGGATTTCAAGCATTTCAGAAAAAGACAATCCAAATTCAAATAATAATTGAGCTAAACAATCAGACTTCAACAGTGCTATTAAAAATATTCTCAAAAGGGTAGTTACCAGAGGTTTCGGATTACCGGATTTGAAGGGATATTTTAGAGCTGCACAGCTAGAGCTCTTACACACAACACACGCCGCCGAAAACTACAATTCAAAGTGAAAAGGGATGAGAATGAAGCGGGGGGGGGGGTGATTCAAGAAATAAGGAAAGAGTGATATTTTGGAGGCAGAACCTTAAGGTGAAGAACAGCTATACAGAAGATTATATTCACAAAGTAGCAGAAAGTATACTAAGAGATGAGCCAACAACAGAATGAAGAAAGGGGATTTTGACAATAGGATTGACTGCAATTAGTGGTACAGAGAATAGGCAAAGGAGGGATGGAATTTACTGGAGTGAGCTGGCAAAAGAACCAATGTATTGGGAACAAATAATGAGAAAGGGAAAAGTAATAGAATGGGAAGAGGCCAAAGAAACCTTTGGACTGCAAACTAGAGATTGCCCTCCCCCATCAGGGATTGATATCAGAGTATAGGCAAATAAAAGGGGATAGGAGAATCCTAAATTAAAGAAATGCACTGGTTGAGTTTTTACTTGAATCTAGAAGACAAGCTGCGGTTAAAAGGGGATAATTAGTAGGCCATATAAAATATCGCACAATAACTATAGGAATCAATCAGAGGAGGTCAGAAAAGATTGAGAAGAGAGACTAGATAAGCAGTTCACAAACATACAATGGTAGGGTATATGTATGGCTTCTAAATCTGCAACAAAACCTAGAAGATTTAGGATTTCTGGCTACAAGGGTATGCATAGGTACTTTTATATCCCAATAAGACTCCAAAGAATTTTTCCTCAGGTAGATGGCAAATGTTGGCGGTGTAATGAAGAAGAAAAAGCTACTTGGGAGCTTTATGTTCTCGTAGTTTAATATTCTTCCTATGGTACATACAAATTCAAGCATATCACTCAACTGGAAAGGCCCAAAAAAATATAAAATGCCTTAAATCCTTTAACTATCCAGACAGATTAGCACAAGTCATCTTTACTCACTAGCCTGTCAGCTGCTCTAATGTGACCTCCATCTCTCTTTTCAAGTTGAAAGACCCAATCCTATCTGACCTCCTACTTGTTCACAAAATCAGGTGCTCTACAAACATATGTTACAGGGACATAAATTTACACCAACAAAATAAATAAGTCTTGCCACAAAGCTGCGTTCTAAACTCAACATATTCCCATCCTATGGGGTAAATTACCACTGCAATTCAAGCAGAATACTACTTAGTCTGCCTTTAAGCTAGTCTTGATGATCAGATGAGTAGAAACAAATTTACACCAGGGTTATCATGTATGGTCCTCCTTGATTTGGTAGGCGGGCACAATTAATTGTACCTAGTTAAAGGTGTAGGTGGCTAATCATCTTATGGTCTCTGTGACTATGATCTCTTGTGTGCTGCTGTTCCTGTATTCCTATGTGACATTTATTTGGTCTTTCCACAAGGCTTGTAAATTTTCTTGCAACTCTAAATCCCAAATTCAAGTTTAATTTATTCTTAGCCTTATCAATTCATCCTCCTGATATATTCCAAATTGCCAAGTCTGCAAAATCAATTCCCTTATCTCATTTTGCCAGTTCACTTAAATTTGGTCTTTAGAAAAATATAATGTACTGGTGTATGAATTATGCTTCTTTTGTGTTTACTGTGTGTGTTTGCTTGTAATTTTTAAACACACTTATTAAATTATCACTTAACACAAAGGCACACATACATTAATAGAAAAACAAACCATATTAACATTTTTCATTTTCATGCATTATACATTACATATCTTTTTTAATAACCAACATTAACTCCAGATTACATAAATTGCTTAATTTCTACCTTCCCCTCAATCTTACTCCTTCTCCTGAACATTATTCTGCATGAAATGTTCCCACAAATTCCATTTATTTCTACGTAATCTGCTCCTTTTTTTCTTTCAAGATCTCACCTCCAGTTGTTTAACCTCCTGTACAATATTCAGTATGTAAATTACAGCTGGTTTAGAGATTGATTTCCATTTTCCACTGACTGATTTTTTGGCAGGCAATAGCATTACATTTAGTAAGGTATTACTATCTCTAGGCATTTCAGATCATGTGTTCGAGCTCAAAAGAATTATTTATTTTGGCCATTTGGTCTGCCAACACTCCTGGCAGAGTATGCTCTGGGGATTTCTTTTAAATGTGCCAACTTGTTACACTTCCAAATAACATACATCAAGTTATTACTCTACCTTCCCATTATACCTCCATCATTTGCTATCTACCTGCTGAAAAATCTGTGAAGTTTACACAGGGTATAACATTATCTATGCAAACACTTCTAAGCAAAAATCCAAAATCTTATGGACTTTGCTGCATACTTGGATGCCATACAGCTGTCTTCCCACTGTTCTGTTCTATACTGCTTTTCCAGTCATTCTTCCAAATATTTTATAACCTCCTCTACTTCTTATAGTTAACCATACAATATTGCATGTGCCCTGCCAATTATATGGTTTTCTTTTTTAGCAGCAGTTTCTGTTCTAGACTTGACTAAAAAACTCTACTAGAGATGTTTTCTACATGGCAGTCCCGTATCCCTTTCTCTTTGCCTATACTCAGATATCAATCCATGGTAGAGAAGGCAGTCTCTAACCTGCAGCTCAAACTTTTGACTTGACCTCATCTTTACTCTGCTAACTTTTCCTCTCTAGTTACTTGCTTTTAATACCTTGGTTCCTCTGACAATTTTCTCCAGTAAATTCCAACCTTCTCTTTCCTATTTTCTATACAGCGTTTTGCAGTCATCCCTACTGATAAAATCTCTCTCCATACATGTACTGGCTTAGTTCTTAGAATACTTTTTGCTGCTTTATGAATATAGTACTCAGGATGCTTGCTGTTATTCTCCTTAAGGATCTGCATCCAAAATCTTACTCTCTTCACCTTATTTCTTGAACATCCCCTCTCTGTTTTACCATCATCATCCCTTTCCAATTTTAATTTACAACCTTCTGCTCATTTTGTGCATATGAGCCTTAACTGCATAGCTCTAAAGTATCAGGTAATTCTAAACCACCTTGTTCTATGGGGAAGATCAACTTACCCTCTTAACTTTTGCCACTTTCTACTCCCAAATAAATTCCAACAGTTCCTTATTGTTCACAAATTTTCTGGTTAATAAAAGTATGCCAGAGTGGTATATAAATCCAAAGAGACTAAAAATATTTTTACTGCTTATATCTTACTATCTATATCCATAACGCAGCGCTTCCAGTTTCTCTGTTTTTGTATTATCTTTTTGGTCTCTTACCACATATACTTACCTGCCATAAGTGAATCCTTTTTATCCATAAAACTAGTTACTTATGTCCCCATGGGTATTGCTGAACTAGTTAATGTATGGATATATAGCTTACCACTGTAGCCTTTATCTTCATTAGCTGTATATCCAAAATGGCATAAAACCATCTCAAAATGTTCCACAACACCAAAATGCCCTTTTCTGGATTTATCAGGTACAAAATATCATCTGCAAATACAGATGACTTTTACTTGATTCCCATACAAATTATATCCCTGAATTTGTGAGTCTCTTAACTTTCTTTGCCAGTGGCTCCAAGTATAAAGCAAATAGCAAAGGGAAAGAGGACACCTATCCCTTGTTTCTCTGTAACCCACACATCTCAATTCTTACCTCTGACCCTTCTTACATCCTCCTAATTAACCCTATTACCCTATCAGACAATGCAAATGCTTCCATTCTCCTAAACAAAATCCCAGCTGATTCTGTTGAACGTTTTCTGTCCATCAAGACCCATCAATAATTGTGAGATTTTTCTTACATTCTGCTATTCTCTGGATCATCATGGATTTATTAATGTTGCCATATGTTTGGTTCACCTCAACAAAACCACAGCGATCCATATCTATCGATTCTGACAACACAATTATCTTAGCTAGTATAGTTATATAGTTATAAACACTTCATATTCATGGTTTAAAATCCAAATGGATCTATATAAAACTGGGTCTGAATGGTTTTTACCATCTTTGGATAATATAGCCACCTCAGCTTTTTTCCAAGATACTGGTGCTTCCCTTCCTTTTAAAATAAACAAAACCTTCAATGTTTCTATCACATTCTTCCCTCCTAAACTTCAAACGTCCGTAGGTATAGCAGCTGTTCCTGGAGACTTCCCTGTTTATTGGATTATCCATCACCATTTCTATTGGATCATAGGGAGTTACTAGGCTAATGGCCCTATGGCCCTTACAAGCCTAGCCAAGTTCTACCCTTATTTCTATGATCAGCACCTAATGCCCATGTTCAAGAGTGACACAGGTGGAACCCCCGGGATGAATTTACGGTTACCTATCCAGTCGTCCAGATTGGGTATGAAGAGGGTTAATGAGATGCTCTGTTTGACATGAAGTGGGAGTCTGTTCCAATGGTGTCGTAACCTATGGGAGACAAATCTGTCCCTCCAGTAGATTCTACTAATGTCACATCCTAGGTTAAGGTCTTTACAGCGAGTAACCAGTGTACCATTTGACTTGTGGATATGCAGCATTCATAATAAAGCAGGGTCAGAGATTGCCTTATATGCAAGGCAAAGATTGCCTCTGAGTAGTCTGTATGATGCAGAATAAAGTGACAGTGATTTCAGATGATCCATGTAGGACAGATGCTGAAGACCTTGAATTTTCCTTGTGAGAAACCTATGTGGTTTTCAAACTGCAGCAGGTGCTTGGAAAGGTACACACCAAAAGGGGCATTGTACTCGGCTACTGGCCTGATGAGGGAAGAGTACAGGGAGGTTATAACTTCTTTTTTTCTGGAGGCAATGTCCTTACTTATGTGATGAGCAATATAGAATACCCTTCTTACCACTGTGGAGACATGGTGATCAAAGGTGAGATTGCTGTCAACCTGTATGCCCTGGTCTCACCATTGAGTGCGTACCTAGGGTGCTGCTATTGATGTGGTAGTTAACAGGAACATCGCTCTTACAGAAAGGGATGATAATACATTTTTTGCACTGAGTTTAAGGCCATGACTTTGGGACCAATCATTCGTTTGTGTAAGACCCTCTTGTAGGATGTTGACATCTTTTGAAAATTCTATGACCGCTCCCAGTTTGCAGTCATCAACACACTTTGTCAGCCACAAACCTTTAGTTTTTGCTTATACTTTGGAGAAATATATTCCAAACAGTAGAGGTCCCAGGGCTGATCCCTATGGAACACCACCGGTTACAGGTCTGCTGTTGGAGGTGGATTCTCCTATTTTGACTCTATGTGTTCTATGGGTGAGCCACTTAGCGACCCATATAATAATATAAGGATCGATACCTAGCTGGGTGAGTTTGTCAATGATGCCTGAGTGGGGGATTGTGTCAAAAGCCTTAGGTAGGCTGTATGCACAGATGTCTCCTCGTCCAGGGCCTGGTGATCATCTCGAAGAAGTCTACTAGGATTAACATGCATGAGCTCCCTTTGACAAATCCAAACTGAGTAGGGTCAAGTGTTTGGAGATTACCTACATCTTTGTTGATAAGGTCCATGATAATTCGATCCATGGCCTTGCAGATAAAGCTAGTCAGGGTAATAGGTCTATAGTTCCCGGGGTCAGTGAAGCACCACTTTTGTGCAAGGGAATAACGGTGGCCATTTTCCATTCAGCTGGGACAAAGCCAGTGCTTACACTATGATTGAAAAGAGTACCCGCTGGTGTTGCTAATTCTTGCTGGAGCCCATGCAGGACGCAGCTTGGGATGTTATCAGGTCCCATAAATGCTGTGTTTTTGGCCTTAGAGAGGGCATTAACAAGCTGCTCTTTAGAGATACAAGGCAAGGGACAGGTGGTAGGGATGTCATGGGGTACTTATGGCGGGGACAGGGATGTGAAGTTTTCACAGAACCTGTTGGCCAACAGGTTAGCTATGTCCACAGGCTCAGTATATGTGGTATCACTAACTACCAGTTTGGCACAAATCTGGGCCTTTCCTTTTAAGTTACGAATATAACTAAAGAATGCCTTAATGTTGTCCTTAGTTGAGGAAGCTAATCTGGATTCATAGTTTGCTTTGGAAGACTTCAGAAGTCGTCTTATTCGTTTGTTTAAGCTGAGGAGGGACTGTTTCCAGTTTAGGGCTCATTCCCTCTCACTCTTAGACAGCAATTTCTTCCTCTTATTGTAAAGCCTGTTAATGGCAGTTGTCTACCAGGCAAGTTTGCTCTTCCTTGAGAAGACTGTTTTGGTCCTATCAGGTACGGCCGAGTCAATGCAGTTTTACAGGTGTTTGTATAAAGCATTGGTGTAGAATTCGGCATTGTTGCAAATTCCATCTGGGGGAGGGTGCAGTGAAGCTATTTATACCATCCTGTAAGAGATTATAATCTGCTTTGGAGAAGTTTTTTAGTTTAGTTGCTGCTGGGAGGGAGAGGTCAGGTGTGACAGTGACTTTGAATGAGACTGATTTGTGGTCAGAGCTCACCAGGGAAGACCTCACAGTGGGGGTGCTACAGTGGTACCCCATATTGCTAAACACCAGATCCAGGATGCTGGTATCCCTTGGGGTGTATCAAACAGCTGGTCCAGGGCGTTGAAGTTAAGAAAGTCAAGGAACTTTTGGGCAAATTAGTTTGAGCACGAGTAATTTACCCAGTCAATGGATGAGTAGTTAAAGTCGCCCAAAACCATGGTGTTTGGATGTATCTTGACAATCCAAATAGGCAGAGTGGGTGTGTCTTGACTCATGGAGGGAGTCCTGTAACTGGTAATGATTTGAATAGGTGTCCCACCAACTGTTAATTGCACGTGAAGTAACTCCAGGGAATCATACCAAATAACCAATCTGCAGGGGTGTTTATCTTTAATGAATACTGACACACCACCTCCTTTAGTTTTCATGCCTTCAGTTTGTGGTCAGAACGTGTGGAAGGGGGTGTAATCCAGTATGGCTGGGGTGCTCTCCACAGCCTTGAACCAGGTCTCTGCAACTGCACAGATGTCTGTGTCTTCCAAGGTGTGGACTTCTTCCAGTGAGTGCAATTTCATGGTAGCATTTAGCAGCCTAACCTTGAGGTTGTTTTTAGATGGAGTTTTTAAGTTGGGAATTTTGTCCTTGAGACACTGCCTAAAAATGTCCCTACGGTACTATTTTATTTATTTGACATTTGTTTACCGGGGTGGTCTGAATGGGTCTACAGAACCCATTTTCAGCAGAGGCCCGGGGAGAAAAAGCTCCACATACATTACAATACAAATACAGTATAATCCAATACAATAAACATCACATTAGAAATACTATACAAAAAAATAAGTTGAAAGAACAAACTGCTACAAGGTGTTCCAATATATTACTACACATCTAGACAATTATATACAGTTAAAACATTACAAATGATAATAGTCACTCTCATCATACATGATGTAGATAAGAGTCCAACAAAAGTATGTAGGTAGTGCAATGTGTGACCGACTGTTATAGTGCATGCAAAATGGAATGTTAGTTTCAGTTAGGAAAATAGCAGCCAGAAAGCTAGTGAGAGAGAGTTAAGAAGAATAGAAGCAATAAAGCCTGAGCAGTAGCTTAAGGACATGGTATAGAAGCAGAGGAGGAGTTAGAAGAGCTTTAAGGATATCGCTGTGGGTGAGGGATTGAAATATGACAGAAGAGGAAGACCTGAGCATTAGGCAGGCTTTATGCAGGAGCAGAGCTATGTATTTTTGAGATGATTTTTTTAAAGAGGCTTTGAAATGGGTTAGGCCAGGCATAGACCTGGTAGCTAGAAGTAGTGAATTCCAAAGTATAGAGACAGAATATGAATAGAGAGTGACCAGGTCTTCTTGTGGGTTTTGAGATAGCCAAGAGATTTCTGTCTTCTGATCATATGGATATATTTGGTGTGTAAGCTGTGACTAGACTGGCTAGTGCAGGGCAGTCAGTAGGCTTGAAAATAAGGTTGTGCAAAGTGGATAGCTGAATAAAGGTAAGTTGGTTGGGGAGTTCAAGCCAGTTTAATTCTAGGAGTGGTTTACAGTGGTGTGTTTGTGATATTTAGAGTTTGCGACAAACTTTGCAACTTTGTTGTAGCACTGTTCCAACTTGCTTATGGTAGAATTTTGTTAGTTAAGATAGGGGTACCATAAAGAAGGGAAGGAAGTAAAAATGTTTTTGCAAGGGTAGTTTTGGTTGCTCCAGTAAAGAAATGTTTGTTTCTATAAAACAGTCCCAGTTTTGATGAGTTTTCTTTAGATTACGCTGTATATGGGGCTCAAATAAAAGTTTATGGTCAATGATGACACCTAGAAGTTTGGTTTCCTGCACTATTTCTATGGCAGTGTTGTTAGATGCAAGGATGTTGAAATGATCAGTGAGAGGGGACGTGTTTTGGGGATGAAACAGTAATAGATTTGTCTTCTTTGGATTAAGAAAAAGTTGGGCATTTCTTAGCCAGGATTCGACTGCAGTAAAGGACTGCTGAGTTTTTGAGAGTAGTTCTGTTAGTGATTGAGCAGTGCAGATTATGGTGGAATCATTAGCGTACTGAATGAGGGCCCCAGGGTGAGAGGCAGTGTGAAGGTTGTTTGTGAAAATGTTGAAGAGTAGGGGTCCTAGGATGGAGGCTTGGGGGACTCTAGTAGGGTTGTGGAGAAAGGGTGAGAGTTTGTTGGACCATTTCACTGCTTGTTTACGATCCTTAGGTAGCTCTGAAACCATTTTATTGTGTTATGCTAGAAGCCTAAGTTAGACAGTGTGTTCAGAAGTAAAGGGTGAGACACTGTGTCAATGGCCTTGGAGAGATCAAGGAATACGGAGGCTGTATAGCATCCTGCATCTCTGGCCTTGTTCATGGTGTCTGTAAAAGTTAATAGGGCTGTAGCTGTGCTGTGACTAGGTCACAAGCCATGTTGGGTTTTGGTTAAAAGATTGTTTTGCATTAGACATGCATTACTTGCTGATGGATACCTCTCTCGAGAATTCTGGATATGGGTAACAAGATGGATATAGAATGGAAAATGAATGAATCAAAAGAATTGCCTCATTTGTGGATGGGGTGATGTGAGACTGTTTCCATATGGTAGGTACTTCTGATTCAGATAAAGACCCATTTATAAGGATACTGACTGGATAGGAGACTGAGTTAGCAGCCAGTTTGAGGTAGTATGGGGGAAATTGTCAGCTGAGGTAGAGCAGGATTTTAGTTTTTGTAGCAGTTTCTTAATGGTGTCAGTGGGTATTGGGTGAAATGAGAATGGGGTTTGTATGACATTTTGTTGAGTAGGGGGGTTAGTAATGACAGGGTTAGAAGTAGTTGATAGCCTGGGGTCAGTGTCTGAATAGGTTGAAGGGTGGGGGGGGGTTCAGCACTAACAGTGTTAGTTAGTGAGTTTGAAATTGATTTTATGAAGTGCTTGTTAAAGGTTTTGGCTATTTGTGATGGCAGGGTATCAGGTGATAGGGTGTGCTCTCCATTTTGTTCCAGGGTTAAGTAGAGAAGATATGGAGTGCCAAAATTTACTGGGGTTGATTTTATGCTGGAGTTGATGCTGGGAATAATATGACTTCTTATCTGTTGATTAGTTAGTAAAAATAGTAAAAGTGGAATTTGTGAGTTTGAATGTAGTATCAGGTGTAAATAAAGATTGTTATCATGTGATATATGTGCAGTTGAAGGTAAGGTTGTGATAAGGATGGGTGGGGGAGATGTGACTGGTCAGTAGTAAAATTATAGTGCAATGCTGGTTTGTGTGTAAAGTAGAAGAGAAAGTGGTAAGCCTGAAGGTAATGTAAAATAGTTTGAGGTGGTGATTGTATTGTGATGTAAAGTAGAGTAAGATCAAAAAATTATAGTAGAGGGCATGTGATTTCAGGGTGATGGATGTAAGGGAGAACAGATACGTTTGGCTAAATAAAAGAAAGTAAGGTGTGCATGAAATGTGGGTGTGGACAAGGTAAGTTGTATTTAATTGGATCATAGGAATGAGAAGGAGTGGTTTGCTTAGGTTAAGAGTAGAGGTGCTGGGGGAGGGTGGGGGAACAGAGTGAGCGGAGTGGGAAGAACCCCGCCGATGGTTTACCATCATAAACAATCAGTGAGGTAGGATGTTCATGGATATGAACTCTAAATACCTGTCTTGAGTCACAGCATCTAATTTTATAGTTATGGGCTTTGAATGTCTTTCCCGGGATATATTACACTGATAAGAGTGAAACATGCTGAAGTGTTAATGTAGCTTCACCTTCAGCAGTAAAAGGCCTGTGAGTGTGGATAAGTGGGGGTGGGGGTGGGGATATCCTTCCAGCAGATTCAACACTACAAAACAATACACACTAGACTTAAATTAAGTTATTAGTTTTGAGTCTTGCAGATTGCCTTACACAGATTTAAGTTGGTTATTTGTTCCTTGTGAACTTTTGCCAACTGCAGGTGAAATTCAGCTGTGCAAGTTTTTTAGGTAGTGCGATATGATGTCTGACTACTGCTGCTGCTGCTGTAGAAGTTACTTGTGCTTCTTTCAATAGATTTAAGTTGGTTATTTGTTCCTTATGAACTTTTGCCAACTGCAGGTGAAATTCAGCTGTGCAAGTTCTTTAGGTAGCGCGATATGATAAGTCTGCCTACTACTGCTGCTGCAGAAGGTACATGTGCTTGTTTCAATAGATTTAACTTGCTTATTTGTTTCTTGTGAACTTTTGCCAACTGCAGGTGAAATTCAGCTGTGCAAGTTCTTTAAGTAGTGCGATATGATAAGTCTTGACTACTGCTGCTGCTGCAGAAGGTACATGTGCTTGCTTCAATTTTTGTAGAGAGAAGCAACTGGATGGAGAGAACACTTGGGACATGGGGTAGTGAAGTGACTATCTCATGTCTTCCTATTTTAACCGTTAAATTGTTGAGCCTAGTCTTTTCTAACCCTGTCATAATTAATTCTTTCATAAATATTTCAATGTGTGTTTTTTTTTGCTTTCCACATTCCTCTGCTTTATACAGATTTTCATAATTTTTTTGAAATCTCTATAATACCTGCATAGGATCTCTGGTTAACAGGCTCCATAGATTTGACAACAACCATTTCTACTTTGTTGCTTAAGTCTAGTCTTTTCTAACCCTGTCATAATTAATTCTTTCATAAATATTTCAATTTGTGTTTTTTCTTGCTTTCCACATTCCTTTGCTTTATACAGATTTTCATAATTTTTTTGAAATCTCTATAATACCTGCATAGGATCTCTGGTTAACAGGCTCCATAGATTTGACAACCATTTCTACTTTGTTGCTTAAGTCTAGTCTTTTCTAACCCTGTCATAATTAATTCTTTCATAAATATTTCAATTTGTGTTTCCTCTGCTTTATACAGATTTTCATAATTTTTTTGAAATCTCTATAATACCTGCATAGGATCTCTGGTTAACAGGCTCCATAGATTTGAACACAACCATTTCTACTTTGTTGCTTAAATCATTGTGCTAAAAGTTTTTGTATCCTGGAGTTACCAAAAATAGTTACTTCGTAACCTTTCTAAACACACGCATTTTATCCACATATTCCTTTATTTTCCCTTTAGCATCCTGCAATTGCTCCTCTTCTTGTTCTCTGCGACTTCCCTTATTCTGTAATATTTTAACCTTTGTCAGTCTCTAAAAAAGTCCTGATACTTCTTTCCCACATATCTTCTTTTTTATTTCTACTCTATTTAATTTCATCCTACTCACTAGCTATCCTTCTGAAGAAATTTATATTTTCCATAAAAACTCTTGAATAATTTCCACTACCCATTCCTTAACTTTTTCTTCCAACAGTTAAGTAGAAAAGCACCGGTATCTCATTTTAACTTCATTAACCTGCACCTTCATCTTAATTTTTATTGATCCAAAAACTCCAAGGAAAGGGTGCCACAGAACCAGGAACAAATAAAACCACAACAGGCACCCAAAGAGGCAGAAGGTAATAATAAAACACGAGCCTGTAGGTGTAAGCAGCAGCAGGTTTAATCACAAACGCCACACAATACAAAGAGTTTTTGTCCACCAGACTTCCTCAGATGTAAAATGAAAGAATGAAGGCTGTGCCTGCTTATATACCCCTCCCAATCTAATTAGTAATTAAAACAATTGTTTAACTGACACCAATAAAATCCTGTAACTAAAATATTCGTGACAACCTACCAACTTGCCACAAATACAGATGAAAGTAGATAAAAACATGCACATTTTTAAGAGAACTTTAAAATAAATATATAAATACTAAAATCATCACAATGTGTTGGACAGATAAATAAACTTGAATCAAAAACCAACAAAAGGAACTTGCAAAACAATATATATACTTATTTTATAGTTATTTTATAGTTTTGCAGCTCTCATTTTTAAAATAGGGGCAATGGATATGTATTCATTCAGCCCTGGGAATCTATTGGCTTCCAATAACAACTGCCAAAATATTTCTCTCACCTCTATACTATTTTCCAACGGGCCCCCCCTCACATCACATTGCACCTTCTCTACAACAAAGAAGCCCAATTTTGCTTGGGGACATGTCAGTGTATGTTTAAACAAGGCATTTTTAATATCTTCGACTCTAATAGCATATAAATGCTCATAAATCCTCCTTTTGAGTTTATGAGTGGTTTTTCCAATGTAAAATGCACCACAGGTTTTACATAGGGCTAAATAAATCAAGCCTTCACTATTACATTTGGAAAAACTACTACTCTGAATCTGATGGTCTCTTGACAGGATGTATACAGAATCCTGTCTAAGTATATATGGGCACTGGGCACATGCCCCACATTTGTAGGTTCCTAATTTCTTACATGAAACGATAGAACCATTATGCTCCAGCAAATCCTTGAGGTTCCTGCCTTTTTTATATGTAAATCCTAGGGTATTGGTAAACAAAACGTCCAACTCTGAATAACACTTAAACCTGCTCCAGTGTTGAGTAATAATGTTTTTAACCCTAGAGGTATTCTGATTATAAAACATCACATAGTTACCCCCAAGGGTTCTTGATTTCATCTCTGGTAACGTCACCCCTGGTTGTTGTGTGGTACCCTGCACATTTATTGGTACTATCACACTTGTATCTCCTGTTCCCAAAATAGGGGCAAACCTATCCTTTCTCCCATTCTTTACTTCCTCCAAAACCTCATCAATTAAATAGTTAGGATACTTCCTAGATATAAACATTTCTTTGACTCTCTGACTTTCATCTTCGAAGTCCGAGTCCAAAGAGGTCATCCTACAACTACGGACAAATTGTCCCTTGATAATACTTCTCTTTTGTTTAAATGGATGGGAACTAGTGAAATATAGGTACGAGTTAGAAAAGGTTTCCTTTCTATATACATTAGATGTAAACTGCTGCCCTAGGACGTCTTTTTTAATAGTGACATCCAGAAAGTTCATATAGTCATATGTAATATGGGAAGTAAATTTCAAAAAATTAGTGGTATGGTTTATATAGTCAATGAAGTCTGTTAACTTTTCCATACTACCTTTCCAAAAAATGCAAATATCATCCAGGTAACATTTGTAATATACCCAATATTGTGCATATTCAGACTGGAACACAAACTTCTCTTCCCAAACCATGAGCATAATGTTGGCATAAGTAGGGGCACAACTTGCCCCCATGGCCACTCCCTGGATCTGTTTAAACAACTCACCCTCAAAAAAATATAAAGTTGTATTTCAATACCAAATCCATCAACTCTGTATAAACCAGAAAAGTATTGTGGTCAAGTTTTCCATGTTGGTGAATGGCATCCTGGAACCATTCTGACCCTGTAGAATGTGGAATCACATTAAATAAATCCTGAATATCAAGGGTTACAAATATTAAGGAATCTGAATACATGTTGCTATTAATACTTCTCAGAAATTCCCAGGAGTCCTTAAGTATACCATTGGCCCTAACCCAAATGTCTTTTAATTTTATATCCAAAAATTTGGCCAACGGATTCGTTTTAGAGCCATTGTCTGCCACAATGGGTCTCAGGGGTGGATCCTCCACACTTTTATGTACCTTGGGTATCCCGAAAATAGCAGGGATACGGGGTCTGTCCACACTGAGATACTTAAAAGTGTCCTGGTTTATAAAATTGTCATTCAGCATGTCCTGTAAAACCAAATCAATCTTACGGTATGCTAAGTTAATCTCATTCTTGGATACCCTAACATACCTGTTGGTATCATTAAGCATATCCATCATCTTACTAGAATACAAAATACTGTCCATGAAGACCACCCCTCCACCTTTGTCGGGTTGCATCACCCTCGGGTATCTATTTTCTTGAATGGATTTGAGAAGTACCTTTTCTTCTCTAGTCATGTTAAATTTACCATGCCATCCACCCCTATAAACATTCCTGACTTCTTCTTCGACCTCCCTTTCAAAATTTTTTAGCTGGGGGTGTATAGGGGGATTATAGGTACTAGGTCTTCTAATACCACTATTAGTACCACCATCCTGTTACCCCTGAAACATAATATCTAAATTCTTTTTCCGTAGAAAAATCCTCAAGTCTATTAAGCTGTCCACTAAATTACCCCCTGTAGAGGGGATGAATTTAAAACCTTTTGAAAATAAAAGAAAATGTTTCCTGTCAATCTCCTCACTGCTGTAATTGCAAATTTTAAAGTCATGTAGGGTGTGACATGGTCCATCCACAGTAATATTCCCTGTACTCCACTGGTCCAACATGTTGGCTAGTCCCCCTTCCTGGCTACCACTCTTATTTATCTTGTGCCGTTTGGGGGACCCCTGTAAAAATACCGCACAGGGGATTTATGCCTTAACCTATCTGATCTCCTAAGTTCAGGGAATTCAGTATTGTTTGAATCCTGATGTTCCCCCATCCCTGAATCACTGTAGATCACTCTATGGTCCATAGAGTCCCAGGCATTGTGTCCCCCTGGTGGAAAAGAAGAGGAATAAGTACTGTGTTGTGGTCCAGAATTATCAAAAAAATTATTTTTTCGACCAAATTTGTCATTCTTAGGGTACGGGTATGCTTTTTTCTGTCTGTAATCCCTCAAATCCCTATCTATTTTGCCACACTTCCTTTTAAAAATAACATGACATTTTTCTTCCACCTGTTGCTTAATAATAAAATATTTTCTCTTCTCATTTTCAACAGAAAATATAAGATCAATGGTCACTACTTCATTAATGTAGTCTATCTCCTGATATACTTGCCCCATAATCCTTTCATTTTCTTTAATCAGGGCTTTCATGGCTTCAAAACCACTACGGTCAAAAATACTCAACAATTCTTCGTGAAAAGGGGAGCCTTCCACTACATTGTTCGGAAACATATAAAAACGCAGTCCTTTGGGTACTATACCCCTTTTAATACCAGTCATGCAAGTAACAATTGTCAATACCCAGAGTTTTATGTTTGTAAATTAAATCAGTGAGTTTTTTAATATTGGCTCTATAAGACACTTCACTCTCTTTCTCAACATCCCGGTCATTAAATATAAAGTTATTATCAGTACCTTGGTGACTGGAAAAAGACTTGTAACTAACAAGCCATGAAGCCAAAGAGGAAGAGTCCGTCTACTCGTGCACTCCATTGTCACCATTAGCCATACTATCAGTCATTTCCACAGGAGCATGTCCCTGAACACTACGTTCCCCTAAAAGGGAGGACTGTCCATTCAGACCTTGGTTCTGGGAATTCAATGCCAAATGATTGTAACAAAATTTAGTTGCAGCTCCCTTCTGTAATGTAGCCTCACCTCTAGTGCCCCTTGATGGCAAACCGGAAGAAGTTGCAGTTACTTCCTCTACAGGCACATCAGCCTGTCTGCGATCCAAATCCGCTTCCTGATTGCATGCAGGAGTGGAAATGCAATCCTTCCTGTGGTTAGGCCTCATAGGGTTGATATCAAAAGAATGGTCTTTCCCTCGCTGAGAGTTACCAGTCATAAGCGAAATCAATTGGGTAAGCTGCCCCTCCACACGAGACAGGCGCGAATCCGGGTCAGTACCTTGAACTGCTTCCCCATCCTGGAAGCTAGCCTCTGCCTCAGATACCTCCATGTAACAAGTAATCCAAAAACTCCAAGGAAAGGGTGCCACAGAACCAGGAACCAATAAAACCACAACAGGCACCCAAAGAGGCAGAAGGTAATAATAAAACACGAGCCTGTAGGTGTGAGCAGCAGCAGGTTTAATCACAAAACATTATTACTCAACACTGAAGCAGGTTTAGGTGTTATTCAGAGTTGGACGTTTTGTTTACCAACACCCTAGGATTTACATATAAAAAAGGCAGGAACCTCAAGGATTTGCTGGAGCATAATGGTTCTATTGTTTCATGTAAGAAATTGGGAACCTACAAATGTGGGGCATGTGCCCAGTGCCCATATATACTTAGACAGGATTCTGTATACATCCTGTCAAGAGACCATCAGATTCATAGTAGTAGTTTTTCCAACTGTAATAGTGAAGGCTTGATTTATTTAGCCCCATGTAAAACCTGTGGTGCATTTTACATTGGAAAAACTACTCAAACTCAAAAGGAGGATTTATGAGCATTTATATGCTATTAGAGTCGAAGATATTAAAAATGCCTTGTTTAAACATACACTGACATGTCCCCAAGCAAAATGGGGCTTCTTTGTTGTACAGAAGGTGCAATGTGATGTGAGGGGGGGGGGGCCCGTGGCAAATAGGATAGAGGTGAGAGAAATATTTTGGCAGTTGTTATTGGAAGCCAATAGATTCCCAGGGCTGAATGAATACATATCCATTGCCCTTATTTTAAAAATGAGAGCTGCAAAACTATAAAATAACTATAAAATAAGTATATATATTGTTTTGCAAGTTCCTTTTGTTGGTTTTTGATTCAAGTTTATTTATCTGTCCAACAGATTGTGATGATTTTAGTATTTATATATTTATTTTAAAGTTCTCTTAAAAATGTGCATGTTTTTATCTACTTTCATCTGTATTTGTGGCAAGTTGGTAGGTTGTCATGAACATTTTAGTTACAGGATTTTATTGGTGTCAATTAAACAATTGTTTTAATTACTAATTAGATTGGGAGAGGTATATAAGCAGGCACAGCCTTCATTCTTTCATTTTACATCTGAGGAAGTCTGGTGGATGAAAACGCTTTGTATTGTGTGGCGTTTATGTGATTAAACCTGCTGCTGCTTACACCTACAGGCTCGTGTTTTATTATTACCTTCTGCTTCTTTGGGTGCCTGTTGTGGTTTTATTAATTTTTATTGATGTATGATCTAAAAGAGGTACTCAAGGATGTGTGTCATAGCTTTCAGTTAAAAGCACAAGCTCATGCTCATGTGAAACAGAATTTCTATCGAGTCTAGCAGAGTTATTATATCTTGTGGAATCTTATGTAAATTTTGTCCAAGTTCTTACTACAGAATTTGTATCTTTCATATGAAATATTTTAATTCCTTCAGAAATCTACATTCATTAGTTGTATTTCCCTCCTAGTTCACCTTGATACATTCTTACTACTACAAATCAAATTTCAAGTCCCCACCCATAAATAATATTTCTCCCACAATCTTATTAAGCTCCATAATAACAGCTTTTGATAGACTAGAAATGCATGCCAGCATAATCCTTCTCTGTTGCCAATAACTTCCTACTACCACAAATATACCATTATTATATTTTTCCCCTCTTATCTCTACTGAATCAATAACAAAAGCCAAAGGAAAAACAAAAATCGGCTAAAATAATCATAGAGACAGTTTAATATCCAAATGTACTGAACAGCGTTCTGGTTTCACAATAATGTCAAGCACAAACTGCAATGGTTACACATTTAAATAACTAATTAAATACATCAAATGATATATGTTAAACTCTATTTAAAACTTTAAAGAAATACAGCACTATTGGAGCAATCAGTATTAGTACTCCTCTTTTCCTTTGTCTCTAATATTCTACCAAATATTCTGAAATCATTTCTTTGCCAAATTCACAAGCTCATTTCTATCCAAGTATCTCTTTTGCAACATTACTATTTGCTTCTTACATTTCTTAATATAACTCAATACTCTCTGCTTTTTGGCTATACCTGTAGGGCTACTTACATTTCATGATAACTCAGACAGAGCAGCCCTTGTGAAAGGAAGCTATTACTCCCACCTACTGCATATAACAGTCCTTTTAAATGTACATTTCCCATGTTTGGCTTATCCTTTATATAATCACCTCTTTTGATCTCCATTTGAACCTGTCATATTTTTCAAGACCTTTTGCTTTAAAGAAAATGCTAAACACACTAAATACATTTCCCAGCTCTGCTCCTGTTTGAAATTAGAATAAGTAGATTTTATATGTTGAAAATATGCATTGTTTTTGTGCATCACTCCAGGCAGGAGCAGTTGCTACAAATTAATGGCTGCATCCACAAGAATTACCTGATCTAAAATCAAGGTTTTCCATGCTAAACGTCATGTTACAGCTTGTGTTCCCACTTACACTAACAGCTGCCATTTTCTTATCTCTATTCCTCTCTCAAATGTGAGAAACAGTTCACATGCTTTCAGTAAACATTCACAGTTAACAAAAACGTGCATAGGCTACATTTAAATAAGCAAATTAAACTGTGCACTGCTCTTTTAACTGCATTAAAAAGTATTAAGGCTCCTGGGGAGGTTACTACTAATTATTCACTCCCCACAATTTCAAGCTTTATTTTTTAATGAACCGTTGCCAATGTACCTTTAAATGTTATATTTCTCTCAGCAAAAAGTGCTCAGAACTCTCAGATTAATTGTGTGCACCTGCAGAAAGCTTGTCTCCAAGTAAAATCAGCAACGCGGAAAAACAGCTAACTTCTTTAGTCATATGAAATAGTCTTTCCCAAAAATTTTACTCAGAACACAATGTACAGACTTCCCCAGCCAACTGCCTGTACCTGCAGACTTCTTGTCTCCAACTGAGAGCATTTCCTAATATGAAAAAGGTAATAACTTTTCAGATGCAAGAAACATATTATTTTCATGCTTTTCATCACCTTATTTTATTTTCAAGACTAATGGCTTAAAAAGCTTGTTCATACCTTAAAGCCATGGCAAACTATCTAGATATCCACTCCTGTAAAAACAATGAAAATTATCTTAATTCTACATGTAACACTATAAATACACTTTTACATCTCACCCCTACCCAGCACAAGATCACATTACTATATTAAAATTAACTTACTTTTATCTTGTCTATATATTGTTACAAAGTAAAGACTGTACATCTTATAACTTGCTTGTTTTAATATCTTTAACAAAACTGCTAAGACTCCCCTACATAACATTTAACCTCTGACTGCATACTATACAAAACTGCTTTACAATATAATGAGCAATTTACATTATGTATTTTTTTATATTAATATTAATAAAAACAAAAGCTGTTTTACTTAAGAGTTACCTCATTTCCTTCAGTGTCCTTCTTAACACTAAAGACAAAGTGGGTTATATGCTTACAGTTCAACCTCCAGTTTTTAACAGTCAACAAAATTCCAGTTTCTCTCAGCCACTTTTTCTTGCAAAGCCACATTTCACATATCTATTCCTACATTCAATGGGACTGATGCTTTACAGTCTTCCCCATTTATTGACTTTCAGTGTTGCTCATTTTCTTCCTGATCATCTCCATTTCCTAACACCAGTCTATGGTGTAACTTTAAGCTACTCTTGATTAAACTAATCAATGTATGTGTTTCTTTCTCTCTCAAGCATTTTTCTTTGTAAGAGTGGAAAAGGATTCACTGGAAAAGTCTCTTTTGACAAGAAGAATGAGAAGCAGATTCCCAGTTTTGCTTGCTGGCTCACTTTGTTGTATAACCTTTATTTCTACCCTAGCCTGTTCTGCATCAAAAATGTCTGATTCCCCTAGAAAATTATTCCGAACAACTGGATACAGCAGACTGCATCTCACACCTGCCACTTGACATTCCCCGATTGCTGGGAAAAACACACTTTTCATCTAGCTGGCATACAGTGAATAATTTTCCATAAATACTCTGTTGTCTCCAATTTTAATACTTTTCCTTTTTCCCCCCACAACTGTATCGGTAGCAATTCTTTCTGTTGATAATAAATGCATCTTTACTAATAGGTGCTGGCTGCTTTCTCATGGTCAAGTTTAGAGCACGCGTGTGGCTACTCAAATAAGTCCTGCTGTGGAACTCGAGTCCATTTGCTAATATGTACCTTCATAAAATATATTCTATCCCTTCTAATTTTTCTGTTACAGAAGAAAAACTCAGGATTTCTCTGTGCATGCTGCCTGCTGACTCTGCTTGTTTCTGAAACAGTTATTTCTGAGAAGCCTTATTCTGAGCCAGACTTTTCTTCATTTCAACTTCTGATTTTTTTTGCAGTTTTGTACTATATATGGTTTCATCTCTTTTACAAGATTTTATTTACTCTGGTGCTAGTAGGGTGTATAACAGTTCTAACCTACAGCCTATAATAACCTTATTTCCAAAATTAAAATATCTGCCTGTTGTAGTCACTATAAAGTCCAATTCCATTATATCTTTCTTTCGTGAAAACAGAATTGGTACTTCCAATCATTATTTTACTCCTAAAATCCAAATAATTCTAATGCTCCATCTGAATTCAAAAAACCGTTCTATTGCTTTTTTTCAGAACACCTTGTGTTCAAATAAAATGTATTAACATAATGATGTAGCTTCTTTAACCAGTGTAATAGACCTCTATTACACGTTCACTGTGAATCAAACTTTCTTTTTCCTGTTTCACGTACAAATATTTCTTCACTCTTACTTATTCCTTGCTCTTTTTCAATAAACTCAGTTTATATTTCTTGTTCTACGTGTGAAATATCTTCTTCCCGATAATACACAATATATTCAAAAATGGTCTTTCCCACATTTACCAAAAACAAGCATGCAGTCCATTTTTCATACTCCACCTCTGGTCACACTCTTCACATATATATTTAAGACAAATATCTTCACTGCATACCCATTTCCCGACAAAATTAATACTGTTTAGGCTACTAATTAAAGTACTGCCTTATTCCACTGTTCATATGTTATGTTTGGAATATGCATTCTAACTTTTAAGACCATCAAATATTCACATCTTGAGTCCAAATGCTAAAAGCTTTTACAGTGTTGGGTAAAATACAAATTAAATTAAAATATTGTAGAAGAACAGTTTTAATTTCTCTTCATTCACAGTTTAATTTCTACGTTCTGAATATATATTTTTCCTTAATAAATTCCATTCTTATTATGGTAAAGTTAGACCAAGCCTTATCTCCCTTTCAGTTAAGGAAGTCACAGAAATGCTTTAAAAATCCACAGTCTCAAATGAGATGCCAAAAAAAGGACTGTCCCTAGGTGTGATACTGGCCATGCATCT
Source organism: Protopterus annectens (assembly GCF_019279795.1). Lineage (NCBI taxonomy): Eukaryota > Metazoa > Chordata > Ceratodontiformes > Protopteridae > Protopterus > Protopterus annectens. Next base: position 96,981,780 of record NC_056742.1, read on the forward strand.
TGGAGCACAACTCACTGCTTTCACTAATTTAAGGCCACAAAAAGTATCTATCAGAAACTTTGCCAAAACACACCATCATAAAATTGCAATATTCCTCTTTAAAGCCATTTTCGGAGGGTTTATATTGTTCCAGCAGCGGTCACATAGATTATTACTCTCTCAGCACATTTACTCTGCATTTCTCTATTGCTTTCTTCTTCCTGCTGTGCATATGCAAGTTCTGATGCATCCAAGGAGTACATCTTTTCTGTATGTCTTTACACTCTCATTTTGAACATCATCAGGTTCTTCTAGGACTTTGACCAAGTTCTACAGTATAACATATCCTTTATATTATACCATATTACAAATCAGATAATTAGTTAGTATGTCTCCTTCAGTTACAACAGTCACTTCTACCACACATGCCACCTCCAAGGTGATATTCTTCTAATTTCCTTCCTCATATGCCACAACTTTGCAAGTCTCCTCTCCTAATCACCTTAGAGAATAACAAGAAACAGTAGGGGAACTTGCATTGTGTTCTGGCCAAATTTCCATTAGTCAGGATGAAAATCCCCTTAGGTCTAGCCTCCCCTGAAAACAGGCCTCGTTTTACAGCACTCATTCAACAGTACTCATTCAATAAAAATATTTTTTTAGGTACCTGACACTTGTTAACTATCAGCTCTTTGAGATTTATGGGACTCTTCATTCCCTGCTTGGGGAGAGCTGTTCTAGTCTGTTTATTCCTGGGAGGGGAATGACAGCCAATTACAGAGGTTGTAACTCGGGCATTACTCAGGTCTTTGTAGTTAATGTTCTAACCACACTCCTTGTACAGGCTGTAAATGTCTGTATGTGTGTGTGACCCCAACAAACCATGACCCATTTTAAAGACTAGCATGCCTGCATGACCTCAGCTATATCAGTTGTTTAATCAAGGGGGTATGGCAAAACATGCACTGCACCCAAGTTCCTCCCTGGGATGGATGAGCTGAAATCAGCTGCTTAATCCTACCCCCACTCCCTGGATTTTCCAGCATTTGAGACATTAATCCAAATCTGGTAATCTGGATCGCAGTCAGAATTCCATCCCTCTATGTCTTGGAGTTGGGCCTATTTAACATAAAGTAAAAAGTAAATTAAATTACTTTTATTAAAAATAATAAAATTTAAAAAAAAAATCACATTATCTAACAGCATTATTACAACAATTTAATGAAATAATAAAGTACCCCTGCAAAAACCTAGCCTTTATAAAAAGCTTACAACATTAAAACTAATAGTTGAGCCCAAGTATATATGTTCACATGATACATTTTGGTACTTAATTTCTTTTCTCTGAAATAAACTGCCTAAATCTCCTTTTAAGGAGTATATTGTCTTTTAAGATAAGCATTGACAATTGTGTAAAAACCTAGGACTTTGTTTAAGGTACTGTTATACCTCTGATTTTTGTTACTTAATGAAATAATTTATTATCTGCATACCATGAGAAAACCACTATGTGGAACCAGTGGTAAGAAATTAAATTTGTTTCAGATAACATTTTTCAGTATGACTGTGTATGTTTTACATGGTATTATAACCAATTATGAGCAAAGGGACAAACATTGCACCGCATCCGCCTACATTAAAAACCACCACCCTAGTTAAACAATTCACATTACTGTTTACAAGAATTTATCTACCTAACTTTTATGATAATAAACACAAACAGGGTTACTTCAATCAAGAGTCTAAAAAAATCAAAGGATCACAAGCAGCTAATGAATTATTATTTTTTTATTTGTTCTTTTTTTTTTTTTTTTTATAATATGCTACTAAAACTAAATGTGAACAAATGGGAAAAGAGTGCCACAGCATCTGTCTACACCATGCCACAAACTATCAGCCCAGTTAAACAATTCATGTCACTACTTTTGAGAGTCACAACAGAACTTTCATGGTAATAAGCAAAATATCAGTACACTTCTAGAAAATCAATCGAATACATGCTTGATATTAAACCCCATGAAACTAAAATGTCTATTGAGTACCTGACAAATGTAGCTTATCACCACTCATTTAGGTTCATAGGCAAGTACTAAGCTAGCTGCCCTTGCAGGCCAATTTAAGCTTTGCCAATTTCCCTTTCTGTACGCTAATTAACCTGGCCCATTTAGAGATTGGCTTTACTCATCTCATGGTTAATAATTATACATTACCTCTAATTAGAATAAATGGGATCATACCTTAGGTAACTTGAGGGGACCCATGCAGGGATAAAGCATTTGGAAAATGCCTCTGACTATTACTAGCACAGGGAAAATTATAATTGAAATGCAGCACTAATAATAATAATAATTATTATTATTATTATTATTATTAAAATTCTAATTAGTTGTACAGGGTTAAATGGTACTAAGGAAATTATTCTTTTGAGACTGACTATAGAATAAAACTTGACAAACTAAAGCCTTACTACATTTAATGCTATTGGTGGGCAAAAAAAAAAAAAGCAACTGACAGAAAATGGAACTCAAAATCTAAACTCAATTAATTAGTTCATAGAGAAGTACTTGACTAGCTGCCCTTGCGGGCCATTTTAAGGCTAGCCAGTTTCCTTTTTTTGTGGTCAGAATAACCTATCCCAATTTGGTTATAGACTAGCCTTACCCATCCCATAGTTTGTAATTAGATATTATCCCTAATGAGAATACCTGGGACCATATCATAGATAATTTACGGGGAGCCATGCATGGGATAAAGCATCAAAGAGCTGCATCTGTCCATTAGTAGTAAGGAGGCAGTCCTGGGGTACATTTTCTGCTTCCCATCCACAGATCTAAGTTGCACTTGAAATGTGTGTGGGGAATCTGTTCCACAGCAGAGTTATCCTCTGTGAAATATACCTGAACCTCCAAACCATTCTGTTGATGTTGCAGAAGAGTTTTACATCCATACACACAGTATTTCTGATGCCATCTGATTTGCTGGTGTGCAGTAGATCCATCAGTACTGGGTCAGAGGATGCCTTGTATGCCAGACCCAGGTCACCTCTTCACAGTCTGTAGGACGCTGAGTATAGTGACAGGGGTTTGTCTGTCTATGTAGCACTTGTTGTTTAGGCCTTGTATCCTTTTAATAAGATATCTCTATGGGTGGTACAGTTGTTGTACGTGTAGGAACAGATACATGCCAGAGGGGGCATTATATACAAAGATTGACCTAATGAGGGCTAAGTAAAGTGAGACAATGACATCCCTAGATCTAGACACAATCACTTTGTTTACAAGCTGTGCAGTATATAAAGGACTTTCTTACAATAGACACATGTTGATCAAAAGTTAGGTCACCGTCCACATGCGTTCCCAAATCCCTAACAACTGGCTCATCTTTTAGGGGGATATTTTCAGTGTTTTAGGTCCCTGGGGTAGATGACTTCCAAAAGGATACAATAATGCATTTTTTTGGCATTTAGTTTCAGACCATGAGTTTGACAACAGTTACTTATTTGAGACAAACCTTTCTGCAGGATGGCTAAGTCATTAGGGGATTCAGTGACTGCTCCTAGCCTATAGTCATCTGCAGACTTACTCAGACAGAGCTCTTTGGTACTGGCTTTTACTTCAGAAAAGGAGATGCTAAACAGGAGAGGTCCCAGCACAGAACCGTAGGGGACTCTACTGATGACTGGTCTCTTCCTTTACTTTGATTATCTGCATCCTATCTGTGAGCCAGTTGTCAATCCTGTTAGTGCATTGTGGTATAGTCTCATTTTTTTTAGTATAGTCTCATTTTTTTTAGCTTTTCTACTATACCTGAGTGGGGAATTCAGTCAAAAGCATTGGCTAGGTCAAGGTATGCAGTGTGTACCTTTTTACTTCCATCTATTGCCTTTGTGACATTTTCAAAAAAATTCACCAGGATGAGTAAGCATGACCTGCTCTTGATGAATCCAAACTGAAATGGGTCTGGTGTTTCGTGTTTCCCAATGTCCTGATTGATTCATTCCATGATAAATCTTTCTATGGCTTTGCATATTAAGCTGATCAGACTTGTGGGTCTGTGAAAGCTGCTCCCTTAAGCAGGGAAATAACTACAGCTGCTCTCCATTCGCTTGGTAAAAAACCTGTATGGAGGCTAAGACTGAACAGTGTTGTTAGTGGTGTGGCTAAACTGTGTTTCAGGCTATTTTAAGATCCATCCAGGGAGACTGTTAGGACCCAGCGATGCAGTATTTTTAGCTTTCGATAGCACTCTTTGGACTTGGTCTTGTGTGACAACTGGAGATGAGGCAGTTTAAGGTATATCTTGAGGGACAGATAGAGGGAAGAGAGGTAAAGTCAGAGCTAAATTTACCCGGTAATTTACATGTTATATAAACATTCTAATTTATACTCCTTAATACTGTGTCACTTGTTTTATCATCTTTTTTGTAACTCTTCAGGGTTCAACAGATATCTTCTGCATTTAAATTCAACCAGTAAATATCCATTATGTTTAAAGAGAACAAATCAAACACTGCATTGATAGCACTAGTTATCTCAATACTGGTTTCTGTACAAACTGCTGTATATTATGAAAGGTGTACTTCTACTGCTTGGTTTATTTTCTAGACATTTCTCCAAAAAAATACATCTGTAATGGAAAAAGATTTCATCTTTTCATTACCACAGTTTCACTAATCACACTGACCTACTGGTCAGTGCTTAAGTGGAATTTGATTAGAAGACAACATTTGATATACATGTAAGTGTAGTCACTGAAAAGTGAATCATGTTTAAAATACAGCCTCAGTTACGATCCTAACATACGTTTACACCACTGTTTTCTTGGTCCCCTCTCAGCTGGCAAATGTAAAACACAGCAAAATCTACAAATTACATGATCATCTGCAAGTGGCACTGAGGACTAATATTCTGTATAAGAATTACAAGGGGCCAGGGTTTTAATTTCTTTAAGTACCTTTAGAGCACTCTATATACATTATTTCAAAGCCCTATCCCTGTTGAAGGGAGATCTATGCCTAGCATACAAGGCATTGTCGGACCCCACCCTGATGGACATCCTGTATATTCACAAAACAAACAGCACCAGAATTACCTGTTCTAAAGTCTTAAACCTTGCCTGTGATATAAACAGGACCTGCTTGACAGACATGCATGTATCCCAGAGACAGGCATGTATCGCAGAGACTACCACATCCATGTGAAGCAGAGCTCCTCCCTAAACCAATTCAAGAGTAACTTGAACAACTAGATGGTGAACAGGAAATTCATCCTTGGTTTAGCACCTACGTCACTAATGGACACAGGCAGCTAGTAAATAGTTCATCTTCCCTGCCCCTACATGTAAATGTTTCATCTCCCAAGGCCCTACTTACACTTAAGGGTTCTAAAACTTGGCAGAAATTTGGGATGCATGGCTAGGCTTAAAAAAGCCCCATTGGTCATTAGCCCAGTACACATCTATGAACTAAAACTGACAAATCGCAGAAATTAACATGATAAGGTTAAAAGGAAAGGAAAGGAAATTGATTTTAAGCTGAATGTAATAAAAGACTTGCTCAAATCATCCTACATGAAAAATAAAAGTTACAGTCTTACCGTGTCTGCAGCAAGGAAGGCTCCTCGACCCTGGCAGATGTTTGTCAATAATTTGACTGCTAGTCGAGTACAACTGTCTCCAAACATCACTTTAGAATACCCATGTGCCCTTGCTACATGAAGGATCAAATGATTTCTAGAACAGAAAGGAAATGTACTACTTTATACATCAAATAGTAATCTGAGTAGAACAAACAGATCTTGAAGAACTGCGGTTTCTGTAAAACAGCAGAGAGAAAAGAGAAGCAAAAATCTGCAGCATTTCAAGACGATTATTAATAAATAGTGTAATAACTATTCAACTGCTAATACAGCATAATATAATAAAAAATTGCTCATGCCTTCATTTATTTATCCGACAAGTGGATTTATTTGATTGATATGCAAGATCTTTTCTGGACATGACCACAGAATTTTTTTAACTTCCAATAGAATTATCTCTACTTTAACACAACCATATATCCAATTTTCTGGAACAACGACCATGTGCAAACAAAACTAGGTGCGATTCATGAACAAAATGACAATGCTTAAGATTGTACAAAAGATTTGCAGTTCATAAGCATGTAATGTATACTATGCATGGCTGCTTCATGCAGGATTACACAAAGCAAAACTGATGGTGAAACACAAAAACTACTGTGTAATGCAAAATATGATGACATACTTCGGAGACCCATTAACTGACAGCATAGGTTTATAAGATAATACTAGGCAAGTGGTCACAAAGACAAAATAAACTAACCTTTTTTTTACAGAGCAGGTCTTAAAAACTGTTTCAGCCAAATGGAACTCCACCCACCTCATATCAAAATCATTCAGCTCTCGGCAATAATGAAAACACTGAACCTTGCACAAGCGCAGATCCTGAAGTTCCCACCAAATATTCTTCAATGAACACCAGCTGCTATGAGACCTCATACACCTCATCCGTTCCATCACACAATATAATCACTCTCCGTCTCTCTCTCTCTCTCTCTCTCGCCATTCTTTCGCACTTGTATCAGCCCAACCCAGGCACACAGTTATCAATATTCCCATTCACTGTGTGAGTGCTTCACATCTCCAATACTGTATTTTTGTAAAAGTTTCCTTTAAAGTTTGTGTATTGCACAGTGCAACCACCAAAACATTAGATGTACATACTGTTTACAGTAATTCCGAACGAGTATGGCTGTCAAGCAGTTAGGCACTTTTTAACTTCAGAAGCAAGATATGATAGAGTACAGACAGATCTTACTTCTTTGTTAACTATGGTATTAGATAATAATGTTTTTATCTTTAAAGATAGTTATTTTTTGCAAAAGTTGGGCGTAGGTAAGGGCATTGCATGTGCCAATAGCTATGCCAACTTGACTATGTTTTTTTGGGGAAAATTTGTATATTTTTAAGAATGAGGCATTTGGAAAGAACACTGTCTTTTACAAGAGATTTGTGGACGACGTTTTTTTGTTGTGGGAGGGTGGTGAGCAAGGCCTGCTTGACTTTATTCAGTCTCTCAATGCTAGTACTGATGTTTTAAAATTTACGGCTAACTACTCCCTTTCTAACATAGAGTTTTTAGATGTTAACGTATTTAAAGACTTAGAAGGTAAATTTGGGACTAGACTGCATAAAAAATTGTGTTGGAAGAATAGTAAGCTTCACCGTTTGAATATGCACCCCCAGTAAGCTTCACCGTTTGAATATGCACCCCCAGTTTGTGTTCAAAAGTTCTATGAAAAGTCAGTTTTTAAGGGTCTCTAGGCTACATATGGAACCTGGGGAACTTATGAGGGCTTTTGAAGCCTTATAAAAAGAATTTATTGAGTGGGGTTATAGGACAGATGAAATTTCAGAAGTACATTGGAATGATAGTACAAGGGTAATGGACTCGAAGCTTAGGATCTCTGTTACGTATGCAAGTAACAGAGGAATTGTATGTGATATGATTAAACGCAACTAGCAAGTATTGCTGGTGGATGAAAAGACAGAGTGTGGTGGGTTGAGTCCCTCATTTGCTTTTAAGAATGGTCCTTCATTGAAGCAAAGGCTGTGTTATGGGGGAAGACCAAGATTAGTGAAGAATTCAGATAGAGTGGAGACGTTTCCATGTCAGGCATGCAAAGCTTCTCCATTTACTTCAAATAATTTTTTTATTCATCCTACTACTGGGGTTAAATATCAGGTACATTTTTATGCAGACTGTAGCACTGAGAATCTGGTCTATTTGGCTATGTGTAAAAAAATGCCCCTGTTTTTATGTGGGGATGACAAGTAGGAAATTGAAAGACAGAGTGCTTGAGCATGCAGGAGACATTAGAAGGGATGTCCCCACCAATGCATTAAACAAACACAACAAAACTTATGAAGGATATACTTTTGATTTTATGGTATTAAGTATCTTACACAAAAATGTTAGGGGAGGTAGGTAGCCTGTTAAATAAAACAGAATGCAAGGAGTTGAGGTGGATTTTAAAGTTGCAGGCTGATAAAGAGTTTGGTTTAAATGACATCGTCCCTTTAAAAGCTTATTTACGAACTAGGAAGTTGTTGCACTAATTGTTTTAAAACCGATTGGTTTATTGAAGTATGACTTGTGTATTTAAACAGTGCGTTTTAACTTGTGATATGGTCTGAAGAAGTGTTATACAAAAGCGCTTACCAGTTATTAAAGTGTTTTCAACAGCTTTGGTGGTCACTGTCTTTATCCTGTTCTACATTCAATGAACACCAGCTGCTATGAGACCTCATACACCTCATCCTTTCCATCACACAACAATATAATCACTCTCTGTCTCTCTCTTTCTCTCTCCATTCTTTCACACTTGTATCAGCCCAACCCAGGCATACAATTATCAATACCTCCATTCACTGTGTGAGTGCTTACACATCTCCAATACTGTATTTTTGTAAAAGTTTCCTTTAAAGTTTGCGTATTGCACAGTGCACCCACCAAAATACTCTTTGTATTAATTTGTAAGAAAATTTTGCTTTAATTTATGTATACTACAGTGCTACCTCCAAAACAGACTACTATAATTTTCATAAAACATTCACTTTGATACACATGTATTACAGTGCGGTCAATTCATTTTTGAACTATTAATATGCCCTGTTATAACCTCATAAATGTTTTTGCTTTAATACATGTTTTGTACATTGTCATAATAACTTTCCATATGTAACCATGGAGCTTTTCTACCTGGGCCTCTGCTGAAAAAGGGTTTTAATTCTCAGTTGAACTTTCCTGCTATACAAATGAAGATAAATACATAAAGGCATGTAATTACATAAGCATCCTTACTGATGCTTCATAGCTGCTACTATATCTCCAATTACCTATCACAAATACGATAAAGGAGAAGCACACTCACCCAGCAACGAGACACATACTTTATGTCTACATCGGTCACTTTACTTCTATGTGATCAGTTCTGGACCAGAAAATCAGTCAATGAACTACAGCCACCACATACTCAAATTCTGTAAAGCATTCCCAGTTTCTGCCCTTCCTTCTCACCACTGTTTCTTTTGTTTTTTTTTTCATACCTGTTATTATATATCCTTGGTTATTTTTGAATCACCAGTAAAAACTCCAAGGTACCCAAAGAAGGGAAATCCAGCCACAAAACGAATAAAAAACAGCTTTGTTCCAACAAACCTTGGTTCGTTGGAATAAAGCTGTTTTTTATTTGTTTTGTGGCTGGATTTCCCTTCTTTGGGTACCTTGGACTTTATACTGGTGATTGTTTGGTACCTTGGCATGCTTTTTTACATTTATTTTTGAATCACACCACTTGACCCATTTTGGGAGTCAGAGATACTGTAAAGAATGATTGATTTTGATTTCTCAGAGCTAACATTATCCATCTTTCATAATCACTAAAGTAACAACACCTACACCAAAATTTTTGTGGGAGGTTGAGTAAGAGACGCAGAAGGCAGGAGAAAAAAGACAATCTGAGCAAGTGATTTGAGAACTGTGAGCAGGGTACTTAATTGTTAACCTGTCTTCTGCCTTTATCACAGCATACTCAAGCATGTGACTCCTCTCAACACCGTATTTATTTCTGCAAAATGAGAGATGGTGGACTAGGGTTATGCTCATCCTAACTTCAAAAATGGTTAGGATGTTATGACATTAGTTGTCAAAATATGCTACTGCCATAATATTCACAGCTGCACAAAAACACACTGGAGTGGTCCACTGTTCTCCATCATCACTCTTATTTCTTTAAATCTTACCTACTGACATCCCTATCTAAAAATACTTTGTTAGTGGTTAACCTTTCCTTAACCTTCTTGCACTTTTTGCAAATGAATAAATCTATCAAATGCACCTGTTTTCCACATAATACTTTAATGTGTCTAGCAGTAAACATGTACAAATTTGTTCCTACTGGCAATGAATTATTGTGGCTATGTTTAAACATGCAGGTTGTAACTGTAATGCTCTTAATATTCCAGTACTGCTGTGGTATACAAAGGCCACCTCAGTAATTCTCAACCATCTTAACTAAGAAAAAAAATGCCATTTCCGTTGTAAACCTCAGCAATTTTGCCTGTATTACTGCTGAAAAGATATTAGGACAAATCAACCGACATAGTAAAGAAATAAAAACAGGGAAAAAATCCTCAGCAGTGTAGTGGACAAACATATCATTCATATTTGCAGCTAAGATATCACCTTCTGTATATGAACACAGGAAAAAATGGAGACAGCACAATTAGGAAGCCTATATTACATGGTAAAGCACTTCGGCAAACAGGATTCAATGCTAGTTGAGTGAAAAGTGATGCAATTCACAAAGAACCAGGAAACCAAAAAATGCATGTAACCAACTGAGTAGAGAAGATTCAGCAACTACAAGTAAACTGAAGCACACTACCCAAATTATAAGACCGGTCTAATGCTAGGATGTTCAAGTATCAAACAGAAAGGTACAGGTCATTTGCCTTTTGCATTTTGATGGCAGAAGGCAACAATAAAGCTAGCTGATCTGCTCCTTAAATCCAATTAACATTCTACTTCCCCTTATCATTTTTCTCTACATGTCCAGTGCCCTTCTAAATGCCTCTGTTTATTCCTTCTCCAGCATCTATACTAGTAAACCATTTTATGGTCTACAACTCATTTTCTCTCTGTTTAGAAGTACTTTCACTGAGACCCTGACAGCAGTTAGCTCCTACAACCTGCTGCCATTCAGCATTGTACTAGCGTCTCATTAGATAGCTGCGTTAGGCTGTCTACCATTAAAAAGACTGAATAAGAAAGAAAACAAAGTTATAATTTCTCATTATGTAGTTCTTAATTCAGATTATAATTTAACTGTTATTAAATTCCTTCAGTGTGCATTAACAAGTAGACAACTCATACTATGTCAGAACTGCACATTAGGTGCTATTTTTCTTGATGATGTGTACCAAGTGAGCAATAATGCATTGTAAAGTGAATGAGCAACATGATTCTGCAAGAAAAGAATTATGTTTTCTGCTCAATTACTCAATATCATTTTGCACACTAATGCAAAATGTACACGTGTGTGTAAATACACACACACACACACATATATATATATATATATATATATATATATATATATATTTAATATTTTGCTTACTGGGGAAGTCCGACTTGGAAGGAAGCCAATTTTCAGCTGAGGCTCGAGGAGACATACATGCACACGCACACATATATATATATATATATATATATATATATATATATATATGTGTGTGTACATAGATACACACACACACACACACACACACACACACACACACACACACACACACACACACACACACACACAGCAACTTGCTGCCTGAATGTAGTAAAAAGATGGTATGCTGGTATTGGCAAAGTGCAAAAGTCAAAAGGAAATATGCCAAACCAGCAAAGTCAGGAAGCAAATTTAATATCCAACAAAATCACAAAGGTAAAAGCATGCAAAACTTTCAGGTTAAAACAACCCTTTTTTAGTGCAATGAATTCATTGTACTGAAGAAAGGTTGTTTTAACCTGAAAGCTTTGCGTGCTTTTACCTTTGTGATTTTGTTGCATATTAAATTTGCTTCCTGATTTTGCTGGTTTGGCTTTTTTCGCTGTTAACCAGTGTTTGCTCAATTAATAAAGTGCACACATAATGCAGTATACCTTTCATGTGCATAGGGTCTCATTACAGGAAAATGTCTATGAATCATACAACGTATTTTGAGAAAGAGTTTAGGCAACCTGAAGATCTTCACAACACCACCGTTAAGAGAATTCACCAATCAGCTGAAGACAACCATGAACAACTAGCTGCTACCAATTGGCATTTAAGATACACAAATTAAGAACTTCAACAAAGGAAGCAAGTTATTGGGAGCAATAAATAGAGAGGAAAAGGTAATAGAAGAGGCTAAGAAGTAGTTTGGACTGCAGGTTGCACACTGCCTTTTCTACCATGGAAAGACAAGAGTACAGGCAAACAGAAACGGACATGGGAGAGTTACATGAAAGACCATTTCTGGTGGAGTTTTTTAGTTAATTCTAGAAAAGAAGTTGTGGTTAAAAAGGGATAATTATTATGGCATATAAAATACCGCATGGCAACTATAAGACTCAATCAATTAGAGGAAATTAAGAGAGATTGGGAAGAGATAATGGAAAGGCAATTTACGAAGGAACAATGAGAGGACACCTGCATGATTCCCAAGTATGCACCAAAACACCAAAGGTTTATTATTACTGCTTGGAAGAATTTCCATTGGGATTTTATACCCCAGGCAGACTTGCAATAATTTTTCCACAGCAGACAGCAAGTACTGCAAAAGTGATGAGATACAGAGAGGTGTTTGGGAATACAATAAATTGTCAGATTTAAAAAAAATCCCTACAGAGTACTTTACCAGAAATGTTGGAAGAGCAAAAGTGTGTGACTAATGAAATGATTTACTCTTTTAAGCTGGGGTATAGAATCCTAACTGCTCAAACAAAGTAAGGCTTTACTAAGTCTAATGCTATTGGCTGCCAATCAAGCAATTACTTGAAAATGGAAATAAAATCTAAACCAGCTGTAAATGAAGTACTGAATACTGTAAAGCAGCTAAAACAGCTGGAGGAAGGATCTTTAAGAAAAAGGGATACAGCAAGTTACACAGAAATAAACGGAATTCATTAGAACAAAACATGCAGAATAATGATCAGGAAAGAGGAGTAAGGTTTAATAGAAGGACAGAAACTGAACAATTTATGTAATGTTAGAGTGGATGATAACCATTAAAGAAAAACACGTATAATGCATGAAATTAAAAGTTATGTACTTACCATAACTTGGCATCTGTGTTGTTCAATTTCACTATGCATCACGAATGGGTCTTCGGATCAGTCCTCGGATCAGACTTGCCGTTTCTTCCAGACATACGATCCAAGCCTCAAACTCATCCCTCTCCCATAATGCCTCACTCTTCTTCAAACCCTCAGATCAAGTTTGCTGCCCCTTCCTAAACATAGTCAGAACCATAGTACTAGACAGACAATAATGGCCTGACATAGTCTAGAAGTGGAAACATTAGAGGGAAAACATATCGCTATTCCTTACATGGAAATTCGGGATAGCCACAAGTTGCAACTTTACAGTGGAAAAACTAGCTCCGTGCAGGAAAAGTAAGCTAAGAAACATAAGTATGTCTGAAGCAGAAAAGGGGTCAATAGTCCTCTGTGAAGCCCAAATGGAAAATCTCTTCCATTTACTACTATATACTTTCTTGGTGGAAGACGTCCAAGAAACAAGAATAATTTTTGAATTGGGGAAGCTGGCCTGGAATTTCGTAGAATCACTGGAAGTGCAGAAACCAAGCTGTTAGTTTCAGGGACCGGAGATTGTGAATCTGGCATTCTAACAGACAGGAAATCAGATCCTACCTGGGATCCAATATCCACGGAGGATATTTGCTGTGAGACTGCAGGAAGGGGAACCATACCTGGCAAGGCCAGTAATGGGCAATGAAGATTAGACTGGTCTTCAACCGGCTGGCTTTCTGTAGAACTTTGGGTATCAGGGGAATCAGAGGGTAAAGCAAAGAAGAGACCCGGGGCCAATTGTGGACTACAGCATCCTTGGGTGACTCCCCCAAAGGGAAATCAGAGCAAAGTACTTGCTGAACTTGTTGTTTAGAGGAGAGGTAAAAAGGTTACAGTAAGTAAGGCTGGCCCCAATGGCTGAATATTTGATTCGCTACTGACTGGTTCAGAAACCACTCATACAGACTTAAGATCAATCTGCTTAGTCTGTCTGCCAGAATGTTGGATTCCCCCAGGACGTGTGTTGCAATGAGAAAGCGGTTTGAAAAAATCTCTCATTCCCAAACCCTCATGGCCTCCCTGCACAAAGGGTGTAAATGAGTTCCCTCCTGCTTGTTGATGTACCAAACCACTGACATATTGTCTGTCAGAATTGCAACTGTCCCTAGAGGAAGGCAGTCTTGAAAGACTTGCAACGTGAGAAGGACCACCCTCATGTCTAGTACATTTATGTGCAATTTGGTCTCTATCATGGACCATACACCTTGGACCATCTTACCCTAGAAGTGCCTCCCACACCCCAACAGAGAGGCATCAGTGTTCACCGTGGCCACAGGAGGGGGAAGAATAGAAGGTCTTCTGAGATGGAGGTCATCTGTACGGATCCACAATTGTAGATGATGACTGCAAATCAGAGTTAGCCTGAGTGATGTTGACAATGAATGGCACCGAATAGTCCGTTGTACCACTAGGGTCTACTGGAGAACTCACATGAAGAACCTGGCTAGGGGTACTAGAAGAATGGCAGCTGACATGGATCCTAGGGCTATGAGGACCAGTCAAGCTGGAGGTGTCGGGGTGTCTACCAAAATCTTTGGGGGGGTAGGGGTGCTATCTCTGGGATTGTGTTCAACTGCGTCACTGTGAATTTGATATCGTGTACAGGAGCCATCTTGGATTTTGCCATGTTCACTGTGATTCCCAGGCAATGGAACAGGTGCACAAAAGCGACACCCTACTACGTCGTGCTCAGGTCCCAAGCAAGGAATACAAAGAGAGTGGTAATCCCTATACGGTATCTGTTTCCCACAAGAAATACAATTATTCACTTTTTCTGACATCCGGAAGTAACTGAGGCAAGAAAAAACAAAAATATTCCCCAACGGGGTACTTAGCCCAACTTGGTTTCGGTCTGAAACTCAGAATACGAAAATTTCAGAACGCCGAACGGCACTTGCAAACGCTGCTTCTGCTTCGGACCATGCGGCAAAAAAGACTGAGGAAATGACGTCGGTCATGCGCTTTAATACCTTGACGCTCTGACGTCAGATCTGAGCGCCCATGACCGACGTCAGCCTTATACTTTGGTATTTGGGCCGACCGAGGACAGCGGACTACCCATAAGTTATGACTGCAGCAATGTGAGATGAAGAACATCAGGTGCAACATAACCTGGTCTGAAGCAGTTGATGTCTCATAGGTGCCATTAGGAGCCAATCATCCAGGTAAGGAAATACCTGGAATCCTTGAAGACGAAGGTGAGCTGCAACCACTTGCATGCATTTGGTTAACACCTGGAGGCAGTGGTGAGGTCAAAGGGCAGTGCTCTGAACTGGTAAATGATTTGTCTCCAGCCCGAAGAGCAGAAATCTCCTGGAGCGCCTATTTTGATATGATAGTACTTGTCCAGGAGATCTACAGAGCACATCTAGTCATCCTTGCACAGAAGTGGCAAAAAGGACAAAACCATAACCATGGGGAATAGACCGTTGTACCACTAGGGTCTACTGGAGAACTCACATGAAGAACCTGGCTAGGGGTACTAGAAGAATGGCAGCTGACATGGATCCTAGGGCCATGAGGACCAGTCGAGCTGGAGGTGTCGGGGTGTCTACCAAAATCTTTGGGGGGGGTAGGGGTGCTATCTCTGGGATTGTGTTCAACTGCGTCACTGTGAATTTGATATCGTGTACAGGAGCCATCTTGGATTTTGCCATGTTCACTGTGATTCCCAGGTAATGGAACAGGTGCAACATAACCTGGTCTGAAGCAGTTGATGTCTCATAGGTGCCATTAGGAGCCAATCATCCAGGTAAGGAAATACCTGGAATCCTTGAAGACGAAGGTGAGCTGCAACCACTTGCATGCATTTGGTTAACACCTGGAGGCAGTGGTGAGGTCAAAGGGCAGTGCTCTGAACTGGTAAATGATTTGTCTCCAGCCCGAAGAGCAGAAATCTCCTGGAGCGCCTATTTTGATATGATAGTACTTGTCCAGGAGATCTACAGAGCACATCTAGTCATCCTTGCACAGAAGTGGCAAAAAGGACAAAACCATAACCATGGGGAACTTCATCTTCTTTACAAATAAATTCAAACTGCTTAGCTCCAAGATGTGTTGAAAATCCCCTGTCTTCTTTGGCACCAAAAAGAAGCAGAAGTTCCACATCTTTGCTGTTTGATTAGGACCTGCTGGATTACTCTTTTGTCAGGAAGTTTTGGAACTTCTAGAAGGGCACTCTCCCGCTGACTAGGTGGCACGTCGGGGAGATACATCTCGGAACTGGGTGGAGGAAGGGAAAAGGGAATACAGTAACCTCTGGAAATTATATTGAACACCCAGGTATCATTTATTATGCTTGTCCAAGTTTCTGGGTGTAATGACAGACTGCCCCTGACTGCCTCTAGAGTAGGACAGCCGGGCAGCGCTTCAGGAGTACTGAAAGGGCCCGTCAGAGAAAGGTTCCCTGAAGACCTGATTTTGTGGACCTCCTCTCCCTCTGGGGCAATGTTTAATATTGAGTCCTCTCCCTCTAGAAGAGGATTCATTTTGTGAATTAGGAAAAGGCCTTTGGGACTTACAGAACCACATCTTCCCACACTGCTGGTTCCTGGAAAAAGTCCTTTGGGAGGATGAAAACTTGATCTCTATGGCAGATAAGGTCTTGCCTTCCTGTCTGCTGTGGGTGAGAGTCTCTTTTACTGACAGCCCAAACAAGAAGAAAATGACAAAGGGGGCATTAATGAACGATGCCTTAAAGGGGTCTGCAAACCCACACAGTCTCATCCATGGATGTCTTCTGAAGGTTTTGCCTAAACCAGCCGCTTGTGAGGTACCTTCGCAGCATGGGAAATTAACCTCATTGAGGACCTGACGATGTAGGATATAGTGGTCAGCTGGGGAGAAACCTTTTCCGACAATGACTGCATCAGAGAGGTAGAGATTTCCTTAATCAGATCTCTCTGAAGGCATGTGAAGTGTGCCATGTAATTCAATGCTCTCAGTGTAAAAGTGGCAGAGGCATACACGTACTTCCCATGCCTGTCCAAAGTCCTAGACTCCTTGTTTGGGAGATGAACAGTGGAGCTGTGTTCTGCGAGCTCCTTCTTGGTGGCTGCTGACACCTCAACAGCATCAACTGGGACATCTTTACTCCAAAATGGGCGGTCATTTGGGGGGACTAAGATATCTGTCCATGCGTCTGGGAGTTGGTTTCATGGTGTCAGGCTCGTTTCAAGGCCAGTACGAGACAAGGTCAATGAGCTGATCTGCCGGGGGGGGGGGTCACCCAGGATGTAGATTAGCCTATCCTGAATGCCTCCAGGAACACTGACCCCTCTGTGGAAGGGGATTGGGAAGACCATCTACATATCTGTTCAAAATTTCTAAGATACCCCCAAAGGAAATATCATCAGGTGGAGATCGGGAGGACCCTTCCCCTTCGTCGAAATCAGTGTCTTCTATCAACGACTCCAAAGGGGAGTCTAGGTGTTTCCTCTTGCACAGTCACTTCAAAGGGACTTCCTTCACAGGGTACTCAGGAGAGGACTTGGAAGACAGGGAGACCCCTTGCTGAGGGGTAAGCTGGAGGCTCTCCAGGTGGGGCTGACCATGGATTGGATGAATGGGAGCAAATACCTGATCTGCAGAGGATTGGGTAGAACCTGGCACAAGTGGGACCATGTCTCGAGGTATGGAGAATGCCCTCTCTGCCACCTGGAATGCCAACAATGCCAGGAGAACCTGCCCTCCTACCCCAGAGGCCAAAGCCACCAAGGGATAAAAGGACAGGGTCATCCCAGATTGGACAACTCCAGAAGGCACTGACAGAAGGGACGGTTCCAAAAATGTCAAAGCCGACGCCAGCTCCAAGGACCCTGCAGCAACATCTCGATCCAGTACCCACTCCGCTCTGATGGAATCAGTGCAGAGCCAGTCAGGGACAATATCAGATTTGAAGAAATGGATATTCCACTCTCTAAAAGCCCACTCTGGAGTGTCAGGCACTGCAGCTCTGAAGCCGAAGGTCTGACTGGAGGAGGAGGCTGCCGAATCAGGGCTGGTATTCTCACGGATCCAACATGGGTCAGAGAAGACAAGATACTCAACTAGACCTGGGCTTTGGGAAAATTTCCCATCATCCAATCCATATTGGAGTGGGACAGCTGAGAGGATCTCAAGGAGACAGATGAATGGATCGACCTGACCAGTGATAAGTTGGGCTGGATGATTGGGACTGGGATCCAGAAGCCAGGAGAAGACCTCTCAAAATAAGTTTATTTTCTCGATCAGCAAGGGCCCGGGGACTGAAGGCAGAGCAGATATCACACAGCATCTCCAAGTGTCTGGACCCAAGTAATACACACACCTCTTGTAGGCATCCAACTGGGGAATCTTAGGCCCACAAGAGGCACACCTCTTAAAACAAAAGGGTTTGTCAAGACCTGCCGGCTTGTTAGACATGCTTGATATAGTACACACAAGCACAACTCTCTCTCTCACACACACACACACACACACACACACACACAATACACTAAGCTGCTAAAATGAAAGATACTGGGAAAGGTTTTTTTTTTTTTTTTTTTTTTTTTTTTTTTTTTAAGTGAAATAGAAAAGAGAAAGAGAAAAGGAAGGGAGTGGAAAAAGGCAGGAATGAACCCTAATGCCAGTGAAAAATTAACAGACAGGGAAAAGATACCTTAGAAGAGAGAGGAGGTTAACACTCTACATAAAGAAAGGCTACAAACTAACTGGGAGAGAAAATTAGCTAATAAGACTATAGAAAAACAAGGAAAACTTTACTTAGCTGAATGGAGACTTGGAATCGCAGCTGTGCTTGAAGGCAGCAAATGAGATCTGAGGGTCTGAAGAAGAGTTTGAGGCTTGGATCGTATGTCTGGAAGAAATGGCTAAGATCGATTTGAGGATGGACCAGAAGACCCATTCGTGATGCGTAATGAAATGGACATCATCAGACTAATGTGTTTCAGTTTATGTGCATCTCTCTCACTCCCCTATTTTCTCAAGCATGCAAACAAGTTATAGGATCATAGGAAGTTACTAGGCTATAGGCCCTGAGGCCCCTATAAGCCTAGCCAAGAGTTTAGCTCATGTTTAGACAAGTCAGCACCCAAAGCCCCTGGCAGCAGGGACACAGGTGGAATCCCAGGGGTGTATTTTCTGTTTCCCATCCAGTTATCCAGGTTGTGGAAAAGGGATAATGATATACTCTGAGAAGGAGTCTATTTCACAGATGGGGGGGGGGGGTGTCTCTGGGACACAAATCTGTTCCAACAACAAGTCCTACTGATGTCACAGACCAGGTTGAGGTTGCGCGTATGGGTTACTCGAGTGGAGCTTGACTTGCAGATGTGCAACAGTACCATCAAGGTGGGGTCTGAGATTGCTTTGTATGCCAGACAAAGGTCACCTCTGAGGAATATGTATGAAACCAAGTACAGGGACAGGGATTTTAGCCTATCTGTGTAGGGTAGATGTTTGAGGCTCTGGATTTTTCTGGTGAGGAACCTCTATGGTCTCTCCAGCTGCTGCATGTGCTTTGCGAAGTACATGCCGAAGGGGGCGTTGTACTCAATAACTGGCCTTATAAGGGAAAAATACAGGGATGTTATGACCTCCTTGTCCCTGGATGAGATACCCTTACTTATGAGGTGGGGCATGCAGAAAGCTTTCCGTATAACAGAAGCAACATGGTGGTCAAAGGTCAGGTTACTATCAACCTGGGTGCCCAAATCCCTCACGACTGATTGCATGCTTAGGACAATGTTATTAATGTAATAATATGCGAGGACGTCACTCTCACAAAAGGGGATGATGATGCATTTTTTGGCATTCAGATTGAGGCCATGTTTTTAGCACCAGTCATTTGTTTGGGTGAGACCCTCCTGGAAGACATCCACATCACTTGGGAGAATTGATGACCACGTCCAGCTTGCAGTCATCTGCAAACTTGGTCAACCATAGCCCACTGGTTTTGGACTGCATCTCAGAGAAGTATATTCAAATAACAGAGGCCCCAAGACCAATCCCTGGGGTACACCACTCGTTACAGTCTACTGCTTGAGGTGGCTTCCCCTATTCTGAGGTGGGTTCTATCAGTGAGCCAGTTTGCTATTCATCTCATAACATATAGATTGATGTTTAGTTGAGAGAGTTCATCTATTATGCCCAAGTGGGGAATAGTGTCGAAGGCTTTGGCCAGGTCAAGGTAGGTGGTGTGCACCATCTTCCCCTTGTCCATGGCTTTGGTGACTGTTTCAAAGAAGTCGACCAGATTTAACAGACATGAACTTTCCTTGACAAAGACAAACTGTGTGGGGTTGAATGTTTGGAGGTTGCCAGTGTTCCTGTTAATGAGGTCCATGACAATCCATTCCATGGCCTTGAAGATCAGGCTAGTTAGGCTGATGGGTCTATAATTTCCCAGATCGGTGGACATTCCACCTTTGTGTAAAGGGATGACAGTGGCTGTCCTCCACTCAAGCTGGGACAAAGCCGGTACACAAGCTTTGGTTGAATAGAGTGCTTAATGGTGCTGCAAGTTCATGCCTGAGTTCATGCAGGATGCAGCCTGGGATGTTATCAGGTCCCATGGAGGCTGTATTTTTTGCCTTTGAGAGGGCAGTGATGACCTGTTCCCTAGAGATAAGGGGGGGGGGGCAGGTATTGGGGATGTCTTGATCTACTGATGGGGGGACAGAGGGGTGAAGTTTTTGCTGAATCTGTCAACCAGTAGATTGACTATATCTACAGCATTTGTGTATGTGGTGTCCCAGACAACCAGTTCTGACTAGCTCTGGGTGCTTCCTTTGAGATTGCGGACATATGTGAAGAAGGCCTTATGACTGTCTCCAGTAGACGTGGCTAATTTGGAATCGAAGTTGGCTTTAGAGGATTTCACTAGTGCTCTTATTTGCTTGTTCAGGCTAAGGAGAGAATGCTTTCAATTGGGCACATGCTCCTTCTTGGTCCTGGACAGCAACTTTTTCCTTTTGTTACATAGTTTATTTATTGCAAATGTTCACCATACGGGTTTACTCTTCCTTGCGGAGGATGATTTTGTCCTGTCAGGTATTCCTGATTCCATGCATCTATATAAGTGCTTGTATAGTACTTTGGTGTAGATTTGGACATTGGTGCCAGTTCCAATAGGGGGGACGGGGCTGTGAAGCTGTTTAGACCATCCCTCTGGGGGTTTTAATCAGCTTTGGAGAAGTTTTTTTGTTTGACCCTAGCTAGTGGGGGAGTCAGGGGATAAGTTGACTTCAAAAGTGACCTCTTTTTGGTTGGATCCTAGCCGGGAGGATGATACTGTAGGGGTGCTGCAGTGGTTACTCATGTTGGTTAATACGAAGTCCAAGATATTATCACCTCTTGTGGGGGTATCGACTAGCTGTTACAAGACATTTGCATTGATAAAATTGAGGAATCTCTGGGCATTTGAGTTCTGGCATGAGTAGTTTTTCCGATCTATGGTTGGGTAGTTAAAGTCACCCAGGATCAGGGTAAAGGGTTGAATCTTGATAAATTCGAAGAGGTCCACATAGGTGGAGTGAGCATCTTGAATCAAATTTGGGGGCCTGTAGCTAGCTATGATTTGAATAGGGGTCTTGTCAACGGTTAACTGCACCTGGAGTGTCTCCTGCTTATCATACTTGTGTGTGTCTTTAATATATACTGAAACTCCACCTCCTTTGGCTTTGATGACCACAGTTTGGGGTCTGAATGTATGACAGGATGAGTAACTAGGTAAGGTTGGGATGCTCTCTATAGCTTTGAACCAGGTTTCTGTGACTGCACAAATGTCAGCATCTTCCAGGTTTAAGAGTGCTTACAATGAGTGCAGTTTCATGTTTAGACTCCGAGCGTTTTGCAGCATGACCTTTAATTTGCGTTTTGTTGAAATTTTTATGCTGGTTTTATCCACCTCAGGACTTTTCCTAAAAAAAGGCACTATGGGGGAGCCAAGGGCCTTTGCCAGAAGCCTGAAGCCCAAGTGAGACAGATGCTGGCCATCTCTAGCAAAGCATCGTGGTCTGTCAATCATATCTTCCCAGGCCGTCAGGTACTGGATCCCTCTGGAATGACACCAGAAACCAAGCCAATTGTTAAAGTCAATCATTTTCTGCTTGTATTGATGCATCATTCTGAGTGACGGTAGAATGCTGCTTAAGGCTAGTGACATACCTGACTGAGACACATTCAGCAAGCTCAATCAAGTCTCGCTTCATATAGTCCAGGGAGTTACATCTCAAGTCGTTCACCCCAACATGGACTATGACTGAGTCATAACAGTACCTGTTGTTGAGAGACTTGAGTGTGTGTGTAATATGGCGGATTCTGGCACTTGACAGACAACTAACTGTGACTTTCTCCTTATCCAGTCTGGTGAGAGGCACATCTGTGTGTCTCACAATGGAGTCTCCTATGACTAATGGTTTATCATTGGGCCTTTGTGGTTGCGAGACACGGGTGTGTGGATTATGAGTGGTATGTGGTGTGGAGGGTTGTGGAGTTTGCATGTGTTTTTGCCTCAGAGGTTTCCTTTGTTTGGGTATGTTTTTGTTGAGAACCTCCACATACTGTATGTGGGTGTGTGTTGTGTAGTTGTGGGTGGTGTTGGAGGTATAGTGATTGTGTTGATAACTTTCTCAGTGCCAGATATACTGCTTGTGAGGGAGAGAGCACAGACTCTAGAATTTTAATGTAATTGCATCTCTCACAAATTGTGTTCCTAGGTGGTAATAGTAGATGGTTGTCCGTGTACATGAGGCAGTTGCTACACTGTCTCAGGATGCCCATATTAACCAGGCTGGCAGGAGAAACTGTAGGAAATTGTCCATCCATATTTGTCAGAATTTGAGGGAGAGAGGCCAGGGAGAGCTAAGGGGTAGGCCTAAAGCCCAAGTGTTTAAACCAAAACTAAGAGGCTTAGAATAACACAATTTAAACGGGCTAAAAACAAGCAGTAATAAATGCAGCAGAAAAGATGCAATTGAAGACTTTAGAGAATAGGTAGCCAAAAAAGCAAGATGAAATAATAGAGTAGGAGGAGAAAACACAGATACTATAAAAGCAGCTGAATAAAGTTTTTTTTTTTTTTTTTTTTGCAGTGTGGAAAGGGAGAAAGGAGGAACAGAAGATAATTCAAGGTTAAGAAACCAAGGGGGTTGGCCTTTCCAAATGTTATTTCTGTAGTAAGTAGAATGAGCTAATGAGACTGAACTGGGAGGAGTGTCCCAGATCAAATTTACAGTAGGGGCGGGCAACTGCAAAGCCACCAAGTTTAAGAACATGACAACAATAGGGACGGAGGGTGGGGAATGAACAGTTGTGTACACTTACCATAACTGTAGATGTTCGAGTGTATTCACTGTTGCAGTCACTACATTTGGGTAATCTGCTGGCAGGTTGCCCTCAGTCGGCCTGAATTCCAAAGTCTTCGGTCCTGCGTCGGGTGCTGTCTTCTCTTCCATGACGTCAGGTCATCAGGCGTAAAAAACATGCAGCCGACGCCATTTTCTTTAGTTTTTCTTGCCCCCCCGATGTCAGGTGCCCCCAAAAAAGTAGCAATATTTTATATATAAATATATATATATATATATATATATATATATATATATATACATACATATATACATATATACATGCATCAGTATAAACTTCACCTTCATCTACAAGCAAATACACCACATAGATTGTAGAAGATAAGAGAAGGAAAGATAAACTTTAGAATGACAGGGGTATGGCGGGAGGGTAACCTGGACTGCAACAGTGAATACACTCGAACATCTACATTTATGGTAAGTGTACACAACTGTACTATGTTCTTCATGTTTCACTGTTGCAGTCATTACATTTGGGTAGAATCCCAAAGCCATGGTTGGGAGGCTGGAGCTAAACAGCATTAGGTGCGACTATAAGGCCCTGCATCACTGCAGTGGCAAAGCCAGCTCTGGACTTAAAGAGTAGAGAGGCAAATGGTAATGCTTTGTAAAGGTGTGAACAGAACTCCAAGTAGCAGCCTCTAGAATGTCTTTGGTTGGTATTCCTCTGAGAAAGGCTGCTGAAGCAGCTGCAGCTCTCGTGGAATGAGACCTAATGCCCTTGGGCACAGGTTTACCATGGTGTAAGTAGCAGAAACAGATGCAGTGGCTTACCCATTTTGAAATTGCCTTTCCTTCTGATCCTGCAGCATATGACACTAGTAATTGCTCAGTTTTTCTTAGAGCTTTAGTCCTGCTCAAGTAGAATCTTAGCTGTCTGTGTACATCCAAGGAATGCAGAATTCTCTCCCCTTTGTTCGGCGGATTTGGATAAAAAGTTGGCAGATGAATTGTTTGGTTATGAGCCACACTGGAAACCACCTTAGGCATAAAAGTAGGATTTGTCCTCAGAGACACCCTGTCTGGGTGAAATATGATTAAAGGCTCTACGGCCATGAGGGCCTGTAGCTCTGAAACTCTTCTTGCTGAAGTAATTGCTAGTAGCAGAGCTGTCTTCCATGATAAGAACTTTATGTCAGCAGTAGCAGCTGGTTCAAATGGAGGTAGGGTGAGCTTTTCCAACACATAATTGAGGTCCCATGCAGGTAGTGGTGATCTTCTAGGAGGCCTTAAACTTTTGGCTCCTCTAAGATACCGCTTTAGTAAAGGATGAGAACAGATTGGTGGCTCTGTATTGTAATGAGTCGAAATGGCAGTGGCATGGATTTTGATTGATGAGAAAGATAGGCCTTTGTCAAGCATCTCAGTTAAGTATTGTAATATCTGAGGAATATGTGGTTCTGCTGTATCAGTTCCTTGTGCTGGATTCCAAGCACAGAATATCTTCCACTTGTCAGCATAAGATTTTCTAGTACTAGGCCTTCTGGCTTCCAAAATGACATCCATCACAGCTTTATTGAGGGGTGTCGTTTGTATGATTACATGATTAGCCATGCTGCCAGGTTCAGAGTCTGTAGTTGATTGTGCAGGATGTGATTGTTTTGCTGGGACAGTAGTTGTGGTCTTTGAGGCAAGGTCCAAGCTGGGTACTGAGACAAGTTCCTTAGGATTGGATACCAGTAATGGCAGGGCCAGTCCACGGCAATTAATATCATCTTTGGCTTCTCTTCTCTGACTTTTAGGAGGACCTTGGGTAGAAGAGGCAGAGGAGGAAAGGCGTAAACGGATAGGTTTTGCCAACTGAAGGATAGGGCGTCCACTTTCCATGCTTGTCTGGGATAAGTCCTTGTGCAAAATCTTTTCAATTGAGAATTTTGAGGAGAGGCAAATAGATCTATGTCTGGGCTCCCCCATTTGTCTGTTATCATGCTGAAGACTTGTGGATTTAGTTTCCACTTGTGAAGATCCATAAGGTTTCTGCTTAAATCGTCTGCCAGAGTGTTTTGTTTTCCTGGCAGGAATTGAGCTTGGAGACGTATTTGGTAGGTCAAAGTTGTGTCCCACAGTGCCATGGCTAATCTGCATATGGGGTATGAGTGTGTGCCTCCTTGCTTGTTTATACACCACATGACTGTAGTGTTGTCTGTCTTTATCAGTAGTTGTCCTGGATGAAGTAAGTCCTTGAAGGCTGTTAGGGCATTTTGAACAGCTAGCATCTCTTACTGGTTGATATGTAGATGCATTTGCTTTGGTGCCTATATGCCCTGAATGCATCTTCCTGCCATGTGGGCCCCCCAGGCATAATCTGATGAGTCTGTTGTTAAGGTTTGGCTGGCAGGGGGTAGAGTGAAAGGCCGTCCCATGTTTTGGTGACAGGCCCTTGCCCAGCATAGAAACTCCTGCTGCAGGCAGGGAATTAGAGGAATCATTGTTTCCAGACTGTGTGAATGGTGACTCCATAAACGTTTTAGGTACCACTGAAATTTCCTGATATGCAGTCTTGCATATGGAATTAGCAGGATGCAGGATACCATGAAGCCCAGAGCCTGCAGAATTTGTCTTGCAGAAAACTGGGTTTTTGTTGCCATCAGTTTGAAGTAAGTAGTCAGTTGCCTTTGTTTGTCTGGCGTGAGGTAAGCCATCTGGGCAGTTGTATTCAAGCCTGCACCCAGGAATGTTATCTTTTGAGAGGGTACCAGTTGTGATTTCTTTTTGTTTATTGTGTACCCCAGGCATGTTAGAAGCCTTTTCACAAATGCCAGGTGTCGAAGAAGAGTGTCCTTGTTCTCTGCTTGATTGAGGCAGTCGTCCAAATAAGGATATATTTGTATACTTCTTTGTCTGCAAAATGCAATTACTGGTGCCAGGCTCTTTGTAAAAACCCTGGGCGCAGTAGATAAGCCAAAGGGCAGTGCAGAGAATTGGTAATGCATTAAGCCAGCCTTGAATCTGAGGCATCTTCTGCACGACTGTCTTATTGGGACATGCAGGTATGCCTCTTTTAGGTCTAAAGTCACCAGCCAAGCTTTCTTGTCCAGCATGGGCAGAAGCTGCTGCAAAGTCAGCATCTTGAATTTTGGAATGTCCAGGTATGTGTTCAAAATCGATAAATCCAGTACTGGCCGCCAGGCCTTGTCCTTTCTGGGTACCAAGAACAGTCTTGAGTAAAAACCTTGTCCTTTTTCCTGTTCTGGTACTGTCTGAATGGCCCCCATATCCACGAGGGACATAACCTGTTTCTGTGCCTCTGCCCATTGATTTTTTGGCAGATCTGGCCAACCATTTGCCATTGGCAGAGTGTGAAAATGGAATCTGTATCCCTGTGATACGATGTTTAGTACCCACTTGTCCTGGGTTATTAACTGTCAATTTTGAGCAAAAAGTGCTAATTTTCCCCCTAAGGGTACTGCCAAAAGATAAGTGTTTGATGTAGGCAGAGGGAAGTCATTGGGATTGCTTTCTGTAGGTTTGCGCTTTATCTCCTCCAGATTTGGAGATGGATGCGCCCCATTGCTTTGATCTGTATGAGTCTTGCGCCTGGTATCTGGAACCCTTAGGGCGTCTGGATTTGCCCCTTTGAGCTCTGTCTGACACAGGAAAGGACCAATTTTTTTGTAGGCCAGTGTCTACTGAATCTTGGTGTCTAACAGTTTTGCAAAGACTTAGGTTTGTCTTCCATTTTCTTTAAAACCTCTTCTGCCTTAATACCAAAAAGAGAATCATGCTGTAAAGGTGCATCTAGCAATTTAGCTTTAACATGATCAGGCAAATTTTGTTCCTTTAACCAGGCATGCCTCCTAATCACAGATGCAGTAACTGTGGCCCTGCAGGAGGCCTCTAAAGAATCAAAACCAGACTGCAAAGTATGCTTTCCAAATTGTTCAGCTGCATGCAATAATTCCTGCAATTCTTTATTTTCTGCACATTTTGAAATCAACAATTTTCTGTTTCAGCAATCCCATAACAT
The DNA here is from genome assembly GCF_019279795.1 of Protopterus annectens. Lineage (NCBI taxonomy): Eukaryota > Metazoa > Chordata > Ceratodontiformes > Protopteridae > Protopterus > Protopterus annectens. Next base: position 97,008,999 of record NC_056742.1, read on the forward strand.
GTTGTTGGTACTTAAGCATATGAAATTGACAGTTTAAGGCCCTGATTGCTAAGGTTGCAGATGTATAAACCTTTTTTCCCCATCTGTCCAGTGCCCTTGAATCTCTGTCAGTGGGGGTAGGATTTTTTGCTGTTGAGGCCTTAACTCCCTTTGGACCCTGTGAAATAGTTTCAGGATCAGCAGCAGGGTTTCTAAATAAAAATTTATGTGAGTCAGGGACCCTGTAATATCTTGTCAGGCTTACTGGGAGCCAGAGGTAAAAAGTCAGGGGTCAGGCTTGACTCCGAAAACACATCATCCACAATGTCTAAAACAGGGGGAATGGCTAAAGGCTTGTGCTGAGGGAGAAGGAGGAAATCCCTGAGCCTCTTTTTTGATTCTGAGAAGTCTTGACTCTCCCAGTGAAAATGCTCCCTCAAAGTATGCAACGTTTCTCCAAATGAATAATCCTCCGGAGGAGATGCAGATGGAATAGTCTCCTCGGCATCAGAATCCTCATAGGGAGGTAAAGATAATTCCTGATCAGAAGAAATAGAAACCTGATCTGAAGATTCATAATTAGTGTCTTGCCTAGGCCTCTTATCTGGAGGGGGATGGGTACCCCTGACCAAGGTAATAAGGTCTTCAGCCATTTTGATCATCTGTTTATTAGGCATAGAGTCCTGTGCACGTGGCTCAGGCATCTTTTTTTAGTTTTAGAAGTTGCTTTTGTCTTTGATTTTGCAGGTGTCTTCTGTTTGATATACAAATGTTGAGGTCTGAATACACCCTCAGAAGCTGGTGCCTGCTCAGCGGCTCCGGACCCATCCAAGGGAGATACATCCATCGGTCCAGTACCCTGAGTATCTTGCAGCACGCCTGACTCCACATGGGTGTCGGTAAAGGCCTGTGGCTCGAAGGTAGCGGGTAGCAGGGGCTGCGAATGCGCCTCACTGAGTACCGGCGAACCGGTGACTGGCTTAGGAAAAGCTTTGTCATCGGTTTTGGATCTCGACTGCCTTTCTCTGTCCTTTTCTTTGTGGTTTTTATGTACTATAGTAGTCGGATTGCTATCCGATAACTTTTCTGGGTAGTTAAATCTGTTTCCAAAATACTTTGATGCAAAAATATACTGATGCTTAATAGTGCGTTGGTTAAATCTATCACAAAACTAACAGCCAGGCACGTTATGATCAGGGCCTAGGCAAGGAATACAGTATAAATGGAAATCCTTATGAGGTATTTCCTTCCCACAAGTAATACAATTATTAACTTTTTCTGACATCAGTAAAAAGCAAGAAAAAAGTTTCCCCAATGGGGTAATTAGCTTTAGTGAAGACTTCGGTTCTGAAACTCAAACTCGAATATTTCAGTAGTCGGCCGACCGGCACTTGCGAAATGCTTCTGCTTCGGGCACTGCGCGGCAAGAAAGACTAAAGAAAATGGCGTCGGCTGCATGTTTTATACGCCTGAAAACCTGACGTCATGGAAAAGAAGACAGCAACCGACGCAGGACCCAAGACTTTGGAATTCAGGCCGACTGAGGGCAACCTGTCAGCAGATTACCCAAATGTAATGATTGCAACAGTGAAACACGAAGAACATCTATGCTACATCTACTAGCTGCACTATTTTAGGCAGAAAACACTACATAAAGGTTTATCACAGCAGACAAACAGCAGTGAGACCCTAAATTAAAGTTTTAAGCAGAAAAAGGAGCAAGGAGACTCTAGAGAATATTTTTAACTGCAAACAAATCAGTAATATGATACACTCCTTGGCAGGAAAATAAGAACAACAAACAGATGCTTAACAAATGAAAAACATTTCTAATTAATACCTTTCACACAGTGAAACTAGCTAAAAAAGCTTTACAAAAATGAGGCAGTAACAAAAGTGATTTAACAGGCCAAGTAAAGCAGACAATTGCAGTACAAGAGTGCAGATTATTTTATAGCAATAAAATACAGTAAAAAGTAGGCAGCAGACAATAAAAAGTAGGCAGCAGACAATAAAAAAGTGCAATAAATTGTAAGAATGAGCAATAACTAGTAAAAATAAGCAAGAAAACAGGATACTTATTGTTATATATCACAGATCAGAGTTGTGGTCAGTGCCCCTCCTCCATTCAGCTCAGTGTGAAATAGCAGAAACCCTCACAAAGGTAGGTCTTAAGTACCAGAATGTTCAAACTGAAACAACTTAAAAAAAAAAAGCTGAAAAAAACCAATGAGGTGCTTACTCCAAGCCCTAGACCAGACATTCTTTACCAGCCAGTGGCCAATCAACACTATGCTCTCACTAAAGTGAAAAATGGCTTCTGCTAATCCAAGATGGCCTGAAAAATGTGCTCAGAACAACCATCCACTGCAAACAAACAACTAGGCCCAGATACAGCAATCTTGAAACTGGACAATGCTACAGCTACACTATTTTAGGCAGAAAACACTACAGAAATGTTTATCACAGCAGAAAAACAGCAGTGAGATACTAAATGAAAGCTTTAAACAGAAAAAAAGGAGGAAGGAGACTCTAGAGAATGCTTTTAACTGCAAACAAATCAGTTATATGATGCACTCCTTTGCAGGAAAAGAATAACAAACAACAAGATGCTTAAATGGAGAAAATTTCCAAACACCTTTCACACAGTAAAAACAATGTCTTTTGGCTTTTCCCGGTTAGGGGTCGCCACAGCGGATCACCGGTCCGCTTATGATTGGCAGTGGATTTTTTATGGTGCCAAGTTGCCAGCCCGGCACCCAACCTTCAAAGAAGGCACACCCATTCACGCACGCACCTACCTGCATGTCTTTAAACGTCACAAGACCAGGGGGAGGACATGCAGACTCTGCACAGAAGGCGCTCCAGCCAAGAATCGAACCGGAAAGCCTCTTGCTGTGAGGCAACACCGCTAACCGCTGCACCACCACGGCCGTACCTTTCACACATTGAAACTAGCTAAAAAAGCTTTCTAAAAAGTGAGACAGTAACAAAAGTGATTTAACAGGCCCAGTAAGGCAGACAATTGCAGTACAAGAGTGCAGATTAGTTTATAGCAATAAAATATAGTAAAAAGTTTACAGGCAATGAAATCAACACCTTGATCAGTGATATCCCAATTCAATGAAACTTCAAAAAAGTAACATAAAAACACCATACCTCTTCATAAAGGAGGGTTTACCTGCTGTACTAGCTTACTTGATATAACCTGGTCTGATAGGAGCAGACTATATATTTTTGATGAAATGGGATCTCACTGAAAAGCATCCTGATGCCATAACCAGTTACATATCCACATAAACACAGACTGTCCCCAACAAGCTGGAGTGGTGACATTTAACTGTGATAAAGTCATTGAGGACCATTTTCAAATGCATACACTCTAATACACACACACACACACACAAAACTTTTGCCTGCTCAAATGAAAAATTCCAGCTACAATAACGTGTTTCAAACTGCTTCATTGTGCCTCTTTTTCTCGCCCTTTCTTAAACACATGACCACACATACACACAATATTTCATTTTAAACTCTCTGTTGATACATTTTACTTATGGTTACTACAATATAATATGGGACAACTGCCCCACCCACAAACAGCAACAATATTGCCCTCCCACTGAAAGAGGCAATTGATAGGTTACCATCCAGTTCCCTGTGATCTGATCAGGTACCTCACTACCCTGTTGCCCCATCACTTATTCTTTAACCATAACAAAAATGGTCAATTGCTGCCAAGATGGCATATTCTTCCAATATTACTCACAATATTAAATCTGCTGCCTGAAGAAGCATTTGTTGCTCGCCATTCACACCTCCTACCTCTACTACTATTCTGTTAAATAAAGAGAGAATACAAGATAGATCACTGCTGGTGGCAGTGTATGCTGTTTGGATTGATATTGCGTTATGCACTGTATATTGCACAAATCTGAACTACTTGTTCTATCTGAGTCAACATTCTTGGCAAATACACTGTCGCTATTCTTTTTTTGTACTTTACTATTCCGAGATGTAAGTTATGTGCCCTATTAGGCATTTGACAGGGCTACTACTTTGTCAGCTTTGAACATTAAGCCCTTGATGCAACTTACTTACAGGTTCATAGGATTTTATTTTTTCTAAGTCATTGGCAAGTGCAGTGTTACCCAATGAATATTTAAAAGCTCTTCATGTATATCTGGCAAACACTCATATTCCTTATGTGTAGTTCCTTGACTGGACTGTATTTCACTTTTACACTATACTTCCACACAATTAAGTAACGTTCAATACAAACAGCTAGAGGTAACCATGCAAAGACTTTATATGCTTTGCAAGGGTTTGTGGACAGTCCAGAAACTGTACATAAAACGTCTTTACTACATGCATAATCATTGAAAATGTTTCATCCATATTCTATTTATAATAGTTCTTTCTCAATCTGAGCATATCAATTTTGCGCATCTGGAGATATTCTTAACTTATAGGCAGTTGGCCTACTGTCGTATAGGATCACAGCTCCTATACCATTTTGACAGGCATCTACTTCAGCACAACAGGCTTATCCACATGATTACATTTTAAACACTGTAGCATTTGTAACTTGTTCCTTAAACCCTTAAAACTATTTTTTCTAGCTCACAGCTCCAATACCAGACTACATCTTTCTGTAAAAGCATTTTAAGAGGTACCATCATTTGAAAAAAATATTAGGTACTCACTTTGCAAGATACAGTATAATCTCTAGTAGCTGTAATGACCCGTTTGTCTTCTGGCCTTGGCATATACACCATTACTCACCCTTAATCTGTATTACATTTTCAGCATGACCTACACATTTCAGATCCGTCTTTAACTTTACATTTGCTCTTATTTAACTTAAAATTAGCAGTTGTTTCACTCTATCAGTCTCAAGTTCTTGCATCCTTCTCTCATAAATACATTAATTACATTACACTTTCCAAAAGTTCAATTATTTCTTCAACATCTTTTTGCAGTATCTCTCGTGACAATTAAATAACAAATAGAAAACTCTAGTAAACTTACACATTCTAATGACTACTGTTTATCTAGCTTTATCTGCTGGAGACTCTCACTCGCAATTTGGCATTTTTGAGACTACTACTCAGTGTTTAATGTTTTTTTTTTATCTTGGAGATGAACACAAATGCAAAAATCATCTCACTCACAGCAGCAATCGTATCATTCACTCATTGTTTTGGCTCTAAATGTTTACTCATGACACTTAAGGTTTCCGTTCACTTCAGTTCTTGTTTTGTTTACTTCTGATAGGGGCAATTACTTTCCTGGAAGAATGATCACTGGCACTGCATCTGCGGGTGTGCGCATGCATGTGTGTGTCTGTGTAATTCTCCTGGCACACATTCTAAGCCTGTAAATAAATCAGCACAGTTTTGCAGGACATCAACATTATGACATGCACAGTACCTCAGATGTCTCTGTTACTATTTTGTTTTACAGTATCAATTTATTTTACCATCTCTAGGTTTTCACGAGCCAAATATCCCAAAATATTTGGAGAATTAACTTTTCTTTTTTATGTGCGGAAATTTTAGAAAGAATGCTCTACTTTTTTATAACTATATGGCAGCTGTATTAGATCCAATGGCTCTACCCAGTGGCTGGAATACAATATTTTCTGAGTTAGTGTTTTAAAAGCATTTCAGATAGACGATCACAGTCTGTATTGGTGTGTAGTGTACATCCAATGTTTTTCTTATTAATTCTCAGCATTTTTACCAACTGTTTGATCTGTACTTGCATCAGTGTCTCTAAAGCATTTTTAGACTTCTTCTCATTTTAACAGTAGCCACAAAGTTCATTTTCATGTTCTGTTCAACAAATGTATTTTTTAAACATGCTTGTCTTCCTCTCATGATTATTAACCACACCTAATACATAAAGGCTTGAATTTTAACAGCATTCCCATATGTTTTTTAAATATTCATTTTTATTTCAACAAATCCTCACTGTATTTCATAAATGTATAGATTCATAGATTGTTACTAGGCTAAGGAACTGTGATGGGTCCAGCATTTGCAGGTTTCCTATTTCCTCATTTATCATGTCCATGATGATTCCTTCTATGGTCTTGCATATAAGGCTGGTCAGAATTATGAGCCTGTAGTTACCTGGATCGGTGGTTGGTCCTCCTCTGTTTAGGGGAATTACTATAGCCATCTTCCATTCCGAAAGCATAAAACCTTGTCTGTCAGCTCCAGTTCAAAAGTAATTCAAGTAGACTGGAGAGGTCTTGCTTCATACTATTTAATAAGCATCTGGGGATGCTATAAGGGTCCAACGATGCAGGATTTTTGGCCATGGAAAGTGCATTGAAGACCTGTTCCCTAGTAATGGTTGGGTGGATTTTGGTATGCATGATTTTCCTTTGGACTATCGAACAGAGTGGGTCAGAAATTTGAGATGAACCTGTCAGCCAAAAAGTTGGCAATGGCCCCCGGTTCAGTGTAGGTGACGCCATTTACAATCATTTGTGTGCATTGTTATATACTTCTTTAGGTTACAGACATAGCTGCAGAAAACTTTATGATTGCCTTTTGCCTGAGACGCTATTTTTTTCTTCAAAATTTAGCCTCTGAAGTATTAATTAACCCTCTTAACTGCCTTAGATTGGCTAGGGGGGTTTTAGTATGTTGGGCTTTGCTCCTCCTACTCTTGGCCAACATTTTTCTTCTTTTGTTGTATAACCAACTGATACTGTGATTCCACCAAGGTGGCTTGTCTTTTGAGTTTGTCTTATTCTTAATACTAGTGGACACAGCTTGCTCTATACAGCTATCAATATGGCTGTACAGAGATTTTATAAATAGCTCAGCATATACTATGATGTTTACTGGGTTTGGGGGTGCTTGGAATTTAGCCAATGTGTCGCTTAGTAGAGGCAGGTCAGCTTTGGAATAGTTCCTAAAGGTTTTTGGTTTTGCTGGGTCCCTGGATTTAGTTTTTATTTCAAGCAACATTGCCTTACAGTCAGATCTGACAAGCAAGGACATTACTGGATGAGGAACATCACCCCCCCCCCCATTTGTGAGTACAAGGACGAGGATGTTTCTATGTCTGGTAGAACACTGTACCAACTGTTCCAGGATGTTGGTATTAATGAAATTTAGGAATTGCTGAGCTTGTGATTAGATGTGGTGTAGGATTCCCACTCTATAGAGTGGTAGTTGAGAACCTATGAAGATTGTATTAGGTTGAATGGGGAAGGACTCTAGTACAGTGAGACACAGGGAGTATGGATTTCTTAGGACATGGGAGGGAGACCTACAGGTGACAAGAATATGATACAAGACCTTGTTTATGGTGAATTGAAGATGTATGACTTCCAGTGGGTCACATAATTTAAGTAATATGGATGCGAGGTTGTTTTTAATATAGACTGCGATTCCTCCACCTTTAGTTATTTCCTGTGCAGTAGCTGGTTTGAAAGGCATCAAACTTGCACTGTTGGGTACTCTCTGTGGCTTTAAACCATGTCTCCATTATTGCACAGATGTCTACACTCTCCAGGGAGAGGAAGGCTTGCAGGCAGTGGAGTTTCTTGTTAAGACTTCTAGCACTGAGCAGTACCACCATCAGAATTTCCTTTGTAGGTTCATTTAAGTCTGGAGATTTATCAGTTTGGCACTGCCTAAAAAAGGCACTATAGGGGTGAAAAAGGTCTTTCCCAATATCTGAAAGCCTACAAGGAATAAGTGCAGACCATCTCTGGCAAAGCAGCATGGTGTGTCAACTATGTCCTCCCATGCCGTCAAATACTGTACCCCCTTGGACTGACACCAGAAGCTAAGCCAATTGTTAAAATCATTTTCTTTTTGTAACATGGCAATATCCTTGGAGAAGGTAGTATGCTGCTCAGGCCCATACCCGCCTGAGATGCAATCATTAAGCTTGATCATGTCTCACTGATAGTCAAGGGAGGTATGTCTCAGGTCATTAACACCCAACATGGACTATGACAGAGTCATACTGGTACCTGTGATTCAATGACCGGAGTGCCTGTGTGACTTGACTAATCCTAGCCCTGGAAACGCAGCTAACCATGACTCTATCTCTCCTTACTCAGTCTGGTGAGGGGACATTGGTGTGCCTCAGTACGGAATCAGCAATGACCAGGAAATTTGGTTGTGAGCTGGTTTGCCTTTTAACAGCTTAGCAAAAGAAGCAGTGGATATAGTGTTATTATGTGTAGCTGTGGATGATGTTTTAAAGGAGTGTTTACTTGATGGCTGAGGACCCTTTTTTTTTGACTGTGTTGTGCAGGAGGTCTTAGAGTTTTAGGAAGTTTACCTGCAAGTGCCTCAGCATAAGTAATTTTATGTGTACTGTCTTTATCCTGTGTAGCAGGTGTGGTGCAAGTGTCACAGACAACCTCTATAGGACTAGTTTTCGTTGTAGTTGTATGGGAGAGTTTTGCCTCCAGCATTAAAGTGCATTTACACCAAAATTCTGTGGATTAAGCATGCAACATACTTCAATAAGAATTACTGTTTTGTAGATCGAAACGCATAAGTTCCTGAAAGCAACGCACTGCTTTAGTTCTGCAGAAGTATTTCTTGTGTTCTGCATTTTTTTTTTCATTTCTGATATCATGTACGGTCAGGATGAGCAACATAAGACCAAGACACTAAGCTTGCGGACTAGCCTCAACAAAGTACATATTTACACTGAAGTCTCCGTATAACATGCAGATCACTGCAACTACCTGATTAAGCTCTATATTCTATGGAGAACACTAATGAAGGGCCTCCAAAAGAGTCATGGTCTCACTTAGCTTAATCAAGGAATATACAGAATGCCACAGAATGAGAGCAAAGCAGGCAAAGAAGCACATGCCTAAGGTTTCAAGCCTAGTTCTAGATACAACTAGCTAGTCCTTAACCGATGATATGAACTTGCAAAATAATTGTGGAAAAAATCACACAAACAGAAGACCAAATTAAAATCCTGGCCACAGAATTCTGGACATGTTGCCGGAGGTCAAGCACTATATCCACAATAAAAGATAACACTTGCAACTGAAGTCCATAAGGGACAATACAAGTGCGTGAATGACTACTGTTTAGTGCTCAGAAGCAATTAGGTATTTGAGTCAGGCGATACACACAAGATGATCTGGTAAATGGTGACAACTGGTCTTTTAGTGTCAGTACATTTTTTTTCCAAAATCTCTATTTGAATTTTCAGATATTAACAGCGACACATTCAATCACACAAAAACAGTACATACAAAAAGGAAACATTCAAAAAACTAATAACACAAGAAATATATATACACTATATACAATAGAAGTCACTACATCATCAAATGGAGTATAAAAGGTTTTTAACATCATTTAAGAAAGTGAGGGATAGTATAAGGGACATATTTTATGAAGAAGATAAATATAGAAATTCAACCTTTTTTATACTTAATTAGGGAATACAATTAGATATATATAAAGAGAAAAAAAAAACAAAAAAAAAACTAAAAACTGGTTATAATGCAGTTATTGCATAATATAAATTTGTCTTATGTCAGTGTACTGACTATCTTTCTTTGTTAAGAATTACATCTAGTAAGTAACCCCAATAATTCTGATAATAGTGTTTCTGAGTGTCAGTACATTATTAAGCTAAGCCTGAAAATGGTCCATGTGGATCACTTTTTTAACCCATACTTCTGCTTTCCTAACTTTTCTAGCTAGTTGTTCCAGAGACCAGATTTGCTGATCCCTGGGCTTTGTATTTGGTTCCTGTGTTCCTCCATTTTCTTGTGTGGCCAGAGGGAAGTTTCTTTACTCACCAGTGAGAGTGGGGAGTACTGAGCTGCCTGTTTGTCCTCAGAGGAGTGCTTAGAGACAGCAACTAGTAATTCATTGGCCATTTTGGGTGATTTCCTGTTTTTTCCAGCCCCCTGCTATAAAGCGCGCTTTGGCGGGCTTTTCTGGCATTAGAGAACTTGGCATAGCTCCTCGTGGTCCCCTGCAGAGTTCCTAAGGCAGCAGAGAGCAGAAAAAGCGACTTTCTTGATTATAAGTATTTTTTAGCATTTTTTATTGCTTCTTTCGATCTATTGTGCTTTTCGACCACTGTTTGTGCTTATATTGCTGTTATATTACCTGTTTTTACTATTTTTCTGTGCTTAAATTGTTGATTGCACTTCTTGGCTAAAGTTTTGCTTAAAAGTTAACAAACAGGCTAATACACTCAAGTGTACTAGCCTTTGATAGCAATTTAGTCGAATAACAAAGCATTTACTGTATTTTCTGTCTGTGTGTGCAAAAAAAAAAAACTAAAAAACCCCAAAAAATACTTCTGCTTTCCTAACTTTCCTAGCTAGTTGTTCCAGAGACCAGATTTGCTGATCCCTGGGCTTTGTGTATTTGGTTCCTGTGTTCCTCCATTTTCTTGTGTGGCCAGAGGGAAGTTTCTTTACTCACCAGTGAGAGTGGGGAGTACTGAGCTGCCTGTTTGTCCTCAGAGGAGTTGTTAGAGACAGCAACTAGTAATTCATTGGCCATTCCGAGTCATTTCCTGTTTTTTTCCAGCCCCCTGCTATAAAGCGCACGTTAGCGCGCTTTAGCGCGAAGTTGCCACAAGAGCAAACAAGAGCAGCGGCGGTTAATCAAGGTTAAACTATTCGGGCTACCTAAAGTCCACTCTTCAAATTTTTCCCTTAAAACAGCCTTCCTTGAACTGTACTACTGATCTAACTAGCGTATCCTATAACTAAAAAGTTCGTCTCTACTTGATTCCCAAGTAGACTATTCTCTATCTGTAAAGCCTAGCACTTGCTCCTACAGAACTTTTCATCTTGATATAGCACTTTTATTATAGATAGTACCCCACCAGCCTAAAACCCCTTTCTCGATCACAGACAGGAGGAGAAGGTAACCACACACACCACATACCCAGTCTCACATAGTACTATCACAACTTCAAATCATACACATAAACACACAAAGACATACTCGGAGGCTCTGATCAAAAATCTACCAAAAACAGCAGAGGCCACCAAAGCAGACACCCAAACAACTACCACCTCAGGATACAACACATGCAACACATAGACCACACAGTCAGTGTGCCAAACAGTCACAGCCCTTAAGGCCAAACACAATGGCAGACACACTCGTCATTGGTGACTCCACAGTCAGACACACTGACGTCCCGCTCACCAGATTGAGTAAGGAGAAGGTCACAGTAAGCTGCCTGTCGGGCGCTAGAATCCGCCACATAACGCAAGCACTCAGGTCTCTCAACAGCAGGTACAAGTACGACTCAGTCATTGTCCACGCTGGTGTAAACGACCTGAGACATACCTCCTTGGACTACATGAAAAGAGACATTGAGGAGCTCTCTGATTATGTAGCCCAGGCAGGTATGACCCTGACCTTGAGCAGTATCCTACCTTCACCAAGAATGATGCCACAATACAGAGATAAGATGATCAGCTTTAATAATTGGCTTAAACTCTGGTGTCATTCAAAGGGGATCCAATGTTTGTCTGCCTGGGATGACATGCTGGACAAGCCACGCTGCTTCGCAAGGGACGGCTTGCACCTATCACCCCTGGGCTTCCGGATATTGGCAAAGGCTCTTGCCACCCCCATAGTGCCTTTTTTAGGCAAGGCTCAAATTCTAAACCTACCACCCTAGAACACAAAAAGGAAAAACTAAGGGTAATGCTGCTCAATGCCAGAAGTCTCAACCTCAAGATGCACGCACTCGAGGCCCTTCTCAGTATGGAGAACATCGATGTCTGTGCTGTGACTGAAACCTGGTTCAAGGCTCCTGAGAGCACCCCGGCACTATCAGGTTTTACCTCATATCATGCGTTCCGGCCCCAAAATCCGGACAACACCAAGAAAGGAGGGGGGGTGTCCATATTCATCAAGGACACCCACACCTCAAGGTAGGTGGCAACGCACGATGCATCGGAGACCATCCAGGTGCAATTAACCATAGGCAAGACTGCTCTACAATTTGTAGTATGTTACAGGCCACCCTCTCAAACTCAGGAAACTCACACAGCTTTCCTGAAAACACTGGAGGGGATAAATGTATCTCCAAACACCATCATACTAGGTGACGTCAACTACCCTAATATAGACTGGGATCACTACTCAAGCCCAAACACTCTAGCCCAAAGGTTCGTGGAGTTCATAAACTCAAATACCATGGAACAACTAGTCACCATCCCCACAAGAGGTGAAAACATACTTGATCTCATCATCACAAACATGGGATCACAATGTTCAACACCAGAAGTATACCCCTCACTGGTGAGATCAGATCATAGACTAATCTCACTGGAGGTCCTCATCCCGCCTCCACATGAGATAAAAAAAGACCACAGTGAAGAACTTCTCAAAAGCCGACTTCACACTTCTAAAGACTGGTGTGGCCTCTTTTAAGGCCCCCGAGCCGGCGGTAAACACTACTCAAGCCGCTGAATCACTTACAAATGCCTTCTACCAGCACCTACAGGACTGCATGGATCAGGCAATCCCAAACAAAACAAAGACTCTTTGTACCAAAGGCAAGCGTCCAGTCTGGTGGACTCCAGCCATAAACAAGCTCTACAACAAAAGGAGGAAGCTACTACAAGATAGACACCTTTGATCATTATAAGTAAAAAACTAAGAGCTCTCATAAAATCATCCAAGGCAAATTTTGAGAGAAAAATCGCTAAGGACTCAAAAGACAATCATAAGGCCTTCTTTAGCTATGTTAGAAACCTGGGAGGAAACTCCCAGATGTGCTCAGAATTAGTTCAAAATGATGTGAAAATTACTGAACCTACAGACATTGCCAATATACTGGCTGACAGGTTCAGTGCAAACTCCCCCCCCAAAAGGAGAGATATCTATACCAGAGGATTGTAGCCCCCCAAACATCTCTAACGCCCAGGTGAGAACTGCTCTCTCTAAGGCGAAAAACACAGCATCCATGGGACCGGATGGTGTCCCCGGCTGTGTGCTCCACGAACTCAATGAGGAATTAAACCCGCAGTTAGGACAACTGTTCAATCTCAGCCTCACCTCAGGATACGTACCCAATGAGTGGCGCACGGTAACTGTGGTCCCACTTCACAAAGGCGGTGCCTCCACCGACCCTGGAAATTACCGTCCCATCAGCTTGACAAGCCTGATCTGCAAAGCCATGGAGAGGATCATAATGGAACTCATAAAGACATAGGGAACTTGCAGACTTTGGATCCAACCCAGTTTGGCTTTGTCAAAGGCAGATCATGCCTTTTAAACTTGGTTGACTTTTTCGAAACAGTCACCAAGGCCATTGATGAGGGAAAGGCAGTCCATACAGCCTACCTCGACCTGGCAAAGGCTTTCGACACATTACCCCACTCAGGTATCATTGAAAAACTCATCAGCTTAAATGTAAACCCATACATCACAAGATGGGTTGCAAACTGGCTAAGTGACAGAACCCAGAGGGTCAGAGTTGCTGGCGCCATGTCAGACTCAAAGCCTGTCACAAGTGGTGTCCCACAGGGCTCAGTCCTGGGCCCACTCTTGTTCGGCATCTACTTTTCTGAAGTACAAGCAAACATAGGAGGGTTATGGCTAACAAAGTTTGCAGATGACTGCAAACTGGGCGCCATAGTCGAAAACACATCTGACACAGATATCCTTCAGAAGGGTCTCACAGAAATGGATAATTGGTGCCAGAGCCATGGCCTAAAGTTAAACGCCAAGAAATGCATAGTCATACCCTTCGGGAAAAACAAGGTTACCCCTAGCTACCATATAGGTGGCAATCCACTGAGCACAGAAGAAGTAATCAGGGATCTGGGGACCCAGGTTGACAGTAACCTTTCATTTGACACTCACGTTGCTAAAGTAGTTAGGAAGACTTTCTACATTGCCCACCTGATCATGAAGGGATTCACATCTAGATCAAGGGAGGTCATCGTCCCCCTGTACTCATCACTCATCAGACCAATGATTGAGTACAATGCCCCATTCGGAATGTATCTGACCCGACACCTGCAGCAGCTGGAAAGGCCCCAAAAGTTCCTCACCAAAAGGATAAAGGGTCTCAAAAATATGTCTTATGCTGCCCGACTGAAAGAACTCCAGCTCTATTCAGTCGCTTACCGCTTGCTCAGAGGTGACCTGTGCCTGACATACAAGGTCATGTCAAACCCAGATTTGATGAACATGCTTCACCTCAAAAAATCTAGATCCCTCAGAACTACAAGGGCGGGAGACTTAAACCTTGACACGGTTATTAATAGAATGTGCTGGAGGGACAGATTCATCACCCAGAGACTCCCTATGCTGTGGAACAAAATCCCGGTACATGTGAGGCACAGCACCTCGCTGGCCGTGTTCAAGAGAAATCTTGACCAATGAATGGGAGATCGCAGACATACCCCAGGGATTACCTCAGTGTCACTGCTTGACAGAGGCACAGCAAAATAATGGGCATAGTTTTCTTCAAACTAAAGGGGTGGCGAAAGCCACAAAAACTCTGGGCTAGGCTTATAAATGCCCTTGGGCAGATAGCCTAGTATGAACCTATGAACCTATGAACATCTATCAATACATACATCAATAAATAAGTAAATAAATAAAGGAACTACACCTAGTTCATTTAACTTTAGATGAAAACCCTAACCACTATCTCCAAAGAAGAAAACAAGGTTTAGGAGGGAAATCTGTTACAAGAAAAAAGGTAGCAAGCATAAAAGCAGCCCAAGTTTTTATACAAGCAGTATTTATTAAACTTTTTTCATCCAGCTGTGGATGAAAACCAGAAAGTCTTAAGCTGATGAAAATTAAAGTTATATGCTTATCATGATCCTACATCTTTTCATTCATGTCCATCCAATACAACCCATGGGTCTTCGAGCCACTTGTCTCATCCATCCTAACAGCATAAATGCTCCAGCCTTGAAGCCCTTTAAGATTTTCCTTCCCATAATGCCCTAGTGCCCAGAGCTGCCTAAGATCGAATTTGACACTCATCAACACACTCAAAAGTGTAAAAGAACATACACACACATAGATATACATAAATACAAGTATTTACATTGTCATAAATGCAAAATCAAAATCAAAATCCTTCAGGTCCTATAAGTTTGTGGAAATCAAGGAAGGGATGGGGAAAATTGTCATATCAGGCATTTATAAATAAAAGGATCTAGCATTACGGTAAGTACATGACTTCTGTATCCTACTCACTCAGTCTGTCCGATACAACCTGAAAGTCAAAATTCCAAGCTACAAGACCTCCAGGATGGCATCATGACAGAAGACCTTTGAAAACAGAGGCACCAAAGGATGCACTTACCCTAGAAATGGAATCCAACTTGCAGTACTTGAAGATTTTGCATGAAGGATAAAACTGCATCTGTGGATATTTCATCTCTTAAGCAGAAGAAGTTGCACTGCCCTGGAAGAGTGAGCCTTGTTGGATTTACTTGCCAAAGGCCAGTTGTGCGAGGCACAAACAAAAACAATGCAATCAGAAAGCCTTCTGGGAAGTGTCATCTTGGAAACTTTCTTACCTAGCTTGTTCAGAGACAAGGAAACAAAGCTGAGTATCCTTGTAAATGGCAGTGGTTCTATGATGGTAGAAGGAGTTGTTTACACACATCTAGAATCTAGAATATGGAGAATTTACTCTCCTTTGTTAAAATGAATACGGAAAAATACTGGCAAGTGAATGGGCTGTAACATGTTCACTTTATATGCTACCTTAACAAGAAAAAGTGGTTTGGTGTAGAATAAAACTTGGTCCTTGTGAAAAACTAAATAAGGGGCTGATGATGAACAAGCCTGAAGTTCAGAGGCCCTCTTGGTGGAAGTGACTGCCACCAAGAATAGTGTCTTCTTTGACAGGAAAGAAACATTGAAATACTCATCAGAGCAATTAGAAAGCTCACAGATTCTGTGGTGCTACCAGCCATCAGACTATTACCTTAATTAGATTAGTTCCTCCACAGTTACTACAGTGAGTCTTGGCCAGTTAGCCACGGAGAAACCTGAAGAAAAAGACAGCATTAGAAAACAAGAGTAGAGAGGCAGGTGGCATTCCCAGATATGATTTTGCATACTCTTGCAAACATTTTATTATTTATGCTTGTTTACAAGGGTAGAGCACTGATCAACACTGGACAATTGTTTCCACAGTTTACTGGGAATTATGACTTTGTCAGCTTTGAGAATGAAGCCTTGGACTAAATTTATTTCTTCCTTCAATCTTTTAGATAATACATTAAAGTGAGCTCTCATCTGCCAGAGATGGTGGTAGCAAAGGTCGATGTAAAAGATCCCATGGCACCTACCGGTAAAAGTGCAGTGGAAGTTCAATGGTGCCCAGGACAAATTCCCCTAGTCAGTCCAAATATCACCTCAGGCAACCCCTGAAAAGAGAGCACTGCCCTAGTGGGACTATCCAGCTAGCAGAGAATGAATGAATAAATATATACATACACATATAAATTGCTTAATTTGGAAATCATGAATTTTGTTTAAGCCACGAATGGTTCAAAAGGTAGGGGGAAAAAATCCAACATGAACCTCACAGCATCTACATCCCTATGGTTTATTAGTGGTCCCCAGACCTATGGCTTAATTAGGCTACTTCTTCCACAGTTATGTCGTAGCCTTGAAAAAGTAATACACACAGTAATACCAATAAATGCACTTAATCAAAACACTGCAGAACTGGATCAAAATGTAAAAAGAATAGAAACCATTCCTGTGGCACAAAGGGATAAAGCCTTGAATGCTCCCCAATAGACCAGTGTTGACAAGCCAGCAGAAAAGGTGCTGGGGGAACAGGAAGGATGGAAGTGAATGTCCACAGCCAGTTCTTTCATTTTAGCGAGAGGAAAGCTGATAGTTTCACTGCAAAAGCAGCAATATCATCCTGGCGAGCTCTTCCATGCAACAGGTACACATCTTTCAGATGGAAGGTTGTATATATGCAAACAAGACCATGAACTGCCAGAAGGCAGCCAATGCTGAGTTTGCAAGGATGACATAGGTTCATAGGTGTTTATTAGGCTAATGACCACAAGGGCCTTTTTAAGCCTAGGAATGCATCCCAAATTTCTGACAAGTTCTGATACCCTTGGTAAGTGTAAGCAGGGGTTTGGGAGATGAATCATTTACAGGTTACCTGTACCCATTAGAGACATAGGTGCCAAACCAGGGATGAATTTCCAGTTTCCCATCCAATTGTCCAAGTTGCACTTGAATTGGTTTAGAGAGGAACTCGGCTTCACATGGATGGGGAGCCTGTTCCATAGACGCAGTAGTCTCTGGGATACATACCAATCTCTCCAGCAGGAACTATTTATATCACAGGCAAGGTTTAAGTCTTTAGAATGGATAATTCTGATGCTGTTTGTTTTGTGGATATGCAGGCGGTCCATCAGAGTGGGGTCTGACAATGCCCTGTATGCCAGGCATAGATCTCCCCTCAAAAGCCTGTATGAGACGGACTACAGGGATAGGGCCTTGAGGCATCTGCATAACACATTTTATTTATGCTCTGTATTCTTTTAGTGAGGAACCTATGTGGACGTTGCAATTGTCAGATATGCCTGGTTAGGTACATACCAAACAGGGGCCTTATACTCAATAATAGGTCTGATGAATGCTGAATACAGTGGAACAATGACTTCCTTTGACTAAGATGCCATACCTTTGTTTATAAGTTGCTCAATATAGAATGATTTCCTCACCACTGTAGAAACATGATGGTCAAAGGCTAGATTACTATCCATGTGTGCCCCTAAGTCCCTGATTACTGGGTCAACTCTAAGGGATGTGTTGCCAATATGATAGTTACCACAGATGGATGACTTCCCAAAGGATACTATTACGCATTTCTAGGCATTCAGTTTTAGTCCATGGCTCTGACACCAGTTGTTTGTCTGCATCAGCCCCTCCTGGAGAACATTTGTGTCAGTGTGAGATTCAATGACAGCTCCTAATTTGTAATCATCTGCAAATTTAGTCAGTCAGAAACCACTGACATTGGCCTTGACTTCTGAGAAGTAAATGCCAAAAAGAAGCGGTCCAAGGACTGATCCCAGAGGGACTCCACTTGTGACTGGCCTCTTTGTAGAGGTGGACTCACCAATTCTAACTTCCTGGGACCTGTCTGTGAGCAAGTTGGCTATCCACTGGGTGACATACAGGTTTGTACTTAACCTCTTGAGTTTGTCAACAATGCTCAAGTGGGGTATTGCGTCAAATGGATTGGCCAGGTCAAGGTAGGCAGTGTGAACAATTTTGCCCTCATCTATGGCTTTTGTGACCTTCTAAAAGAAGTCCATCAGGTTGAATAGGCATGATTTGCCCCTGACAAAACCAACCTGTGTTGGGTCCAGTGTCCGGAGGTTTACCATATCTCTGTCGATCATCTCCATGATAATTTTTTCCATGGCTTTACATACAAGACTAGTGAGACTTATGGGTCTGTAGTTTCCAGGGTCTGTAGATGGCCCACCTTTGTGCAGAGGGAAGACTGTTGCCTTTCTCCATTCAAGAGGCACGAAACCTGTCTACAGGCTACAGTTAAATAGTAATTCCACCGGCCCTGATAGGTCATGCTTCATGCTACTTAGAAGGCATCCTGGGATACTGTCTGGACCCATTGATGCAGTGTTCTTGGTTTTAGTGAGAGCATTAAGGACTTGCTCCCTAGTGATAGTAGGGGAAGTTATATTTGATGGTATTTCCTGAGGGAAAGTTGAGGGGGAGAGAGAGGGGTAAAGTTGGAGCTGAACTTATCAGCCAGGAGCTTTGCTATGTCTTCTGGCTGAGTATAAGTGGCTACAGTTACAATAGGCTCTGCACACAATTGTGTATTGCCTTTGAGGTTGCGGACATAGCTAAAGAATGCTTTGTGGTTGTCCTTGGCCTGGGAGGACAAACTTACCTCACATTTGGCTTTGGTAGACTTAATTTGTCCTCTGAGTTGTTTGTTTAGTTTGATGAGAGTGCTTTTATACTGCTGGGTGCTGCATCACCTAATTTTTGCCAGCATCCTCAATCTCCTCACTAGCCAGGGTCATGGGCCTTAGTAACGAAGAAAGGAATTTGTGGCAGCTGATGGATAGCTGCAGGGAGGTAAAGAAGAAGGACAAAAATGTGGGAAAAGAGTAAAATCCTTCTAAATATGCTAAAGGCAGAAGAATGTTAAATAGCAAAATAGATGACCAATATGTTGCTACACAAATAAGAGGGAACGGAAAGTCTTTGTATATGATGCTCAGCAACTCATCCAGCAACTGAGGCACAGGTTGTGGAATAAGATGAGTGTTTCAAGTAACCTGAGGTCATGGAAGACATGGCCAAACATACAGCCACTAAGTGGAAAAATCTGGAAAACAGAATGGCAGTCATCAAGTTCAATACAGCAGAACTGAGAGACAAAATGATGCAATGAAGCCAGAAACGTAGTGAAATGGAGAAAAGAAAATCAAAAGTGTTGTTAGAACACACTATACACATATAACTATATACAAAACAATTAGGTGATTATGTGAATGAGATTAAGCTTACCTTGAGTAAGGCTCTGCATGTAGTTTATATGGAACTAAATGGGCAACAAAACCAGTACACTGCGGTGCACAAAGAAATACAAAATGGATTAAAAAGCAGAATGTCGACAGTTGCAGAAACTGAAGTCAACCATGGCAGGAATCTTTAAAACCTTACAGAGAAACTGGACACTACACATGAATGCAGAAAGTCAAAATGTGTCCCAATAACAAAGGAAACCAAAGTGTAGTACAGTGAACATCAGCCATGATGAGCCTATGGGGAGAGTTCATGCCACTATGAATTCTGCAAGACATTGCTATGTCTGTTTTCAAGTCAGACATACTGCCACATAGTGCCCATGAAGTGTTACAAACCATCTGTCAAGCAACTTTTGGGCCAAATGACATGAGATATGGCAGGCCACTGACACTCATCTCCAAAGCTTTGAGTTGTGTGTGTGTGGGGTTCATGTGATAAAAGTGCCACCTAACAACTTCTGTGGAGAATGTGGAGCTTAAGTTTTGGGGCAGTCATGGAGGGGGGATCCACACCAGCCCTGAGTGGAGGTGGTCACGCTCTCATTATTGTAAAATGGAGAGCAAGTGAGAGAGAGAGAGAGAGACAGAAGGATGGATGGATCTCTCTGACAAAGAAAAGTACTATGGAAAGACAAAGGCAGGAGCCTGTACAGTGCTTGCAGAGTTGATGGTCTCTCTGGTAGACTAAGGACATAAAGAAGAGACAGACAAGCTGGGGCCTGTAGGAAGTGAAACCAAGTATCAAATACTTTGCTTCAGAGTTTATAGAACAGAAAAGAATTCATGAACTGGAAGACAGTTTTTGAGAGAATTTTTGAGTTGATACGGGGTAATACAGCACTTATCCTTCATTTTCACATTCAAATGGGTAATCACTGTAAATAAAACATACATGAAGTACAAGTAACACCTAACAGTGGTTGATGATATTACAACATATACACACACGTCTGCATAAACAAACCAGAGAGAAATACGTAGGAGTCTAGTTTTTTTATACTTGAAATATCTTGCATTATAAATTTAAGAAACAAGTTACACCAATGCATCAAGTTCTTTAGTACTACTGGAATACACTTTATGCATTGTACAGACCACCCACCCCACGTACTTAATTTTCCAAATTTTTTTTTTAGTCTGAGAGTAGATTTCTCTTGAATGGCTTTCTGCTTCGACTTCTGGGTATTTTTAGCTTTCTTTGCAGTCTTGGGTGCTTTTGTGGTATTGTTTTACTAGTTTAGAGAGGATTATGTTTAAATATATTAGTTTTAGACCACATTTATGTTCTCAAGTTAAAGATTAGAAGTAGTAGTATCTGTGTGGAAGTGCGCTTTGTGCGAGAAGTTTGTGAAGTTTCAGCTTGTTAACAAAACTGTGACTGTTTTGTAATCAGTTCTGGTAAGTGTGACCACAAAACAGCTCAAACAATGAAATGGTAATCACAGTTTTAAATGTAAAAAAAAAAAAATCAGAAAAAAGCATTTCTGCAGGGGGCACACCCCCCCCAGTGTAGATGAACTGAACCCACTACATCCCTTCTATACGCATATACCATCACCATGAATCATTAACCCCCGGCGAAAGGAGAAATCACCAGGATAGTGCAACTGTGTTTTCATGCAAACTAGATGTTCATCATATTGATCACTACCACAGCAGCCTTATCATTATGAGTTATATCCTGCCAAAGAAATAACAGCTGGCCAGCTTCTAAAGCTTCAGAGCACCTTCCATGCACTCAAACTGTCAGTCAGCTCAAACTGAGCTGACTAAAAGACAAGTTTGGATGCCAAGCCCTTCGCAGCTTTATTGCTGTTGAAGAATACGCTCCTCTGAGGCTTTTAAGAATCACAGTTTGGCTTTTGCTGTCCTTTTTCTGGGCAGATAAACTCTTGGGGAAAAAACTTCCATACATTATTTTTGTTTATTTATTAATAATCTCCTCTTTAGGAAAGTTATTTTAAATCTAGGAGTTTGTGTTTTAATGGATTGTCACAAGACTGTATTATATTTTTAAACGAGCATTTTTTTTTATCCTGTCAATGTAAGCGTTTGCAGTATTTAAAAAGAGCATTTATTCTGTGGAGAAATTGTGCTTATTTTACTTTCTGGGTCTGGGAAAGTGTTTTAAAATGTTTTTTTACTGTACCTTTTTGTGAATAAAAGTGACTTTAAAACAATTTTTACCAGCTTTTGCTGCTTGTTTTCTCCAGGAATGAGGCTTGACTATAGAGCAAACTGTTGGTCCCACGTTCGGTCCTTTTTCTAGCCACAAAAGAAAAAGTTAAACAAATAGCTGTTGCCACCACAGCAGGCTAGCAATTTGCCACTGCTGCAGGTGTGTAACTCTCCTATGGCCACTTGTTACACCTCAGACCACTCATATTTTACATCAGATCCCACTGGTGTAGCAGCTACAGCCACTATTGGACCACCAGGAGTTAGCCACATCCTCTGCTGCTTTTGGGGTCCCCTCAGCAGGCAAGGGACAGCCCTTCTTGTTGGTCCTGGGAGAGGGAACAGGTAAAGCTTCCATGTTTTGTCAAAATGTGGTGCCCATCCCTGCTGCCAAATAACATTGTTGGCCCCATTTTCCGGTCAAAAAGAAACAGAAAACTAAACATGTATCTACTCCAATTTCCTTTGACAGGAGTAGTTTACTGTGTCTGGTTCAGGGTTTTATTCAGGATTTTGATCCTTCTTACTTACTTATTTCTGGTAAAAGAAAGAATGACACGCCTTTTCCTGAAGGGATTCAAGATTCTAAATCTGGACAGAAAGATAAAGGGACAAGTACATGTTTTCTCCACAGTTTTCTGATTCAGAATCAGAGGAGAAGTCAGTTTCTGATTCTTCCTTTGGGATTCCTCTTTTGAGAAATTAGCCTGTAATTTTCCTAATAGCCAGCCTGCTGCCCATAAAAAGGCAGATAAAAAGACTGAGGAACTTTACACACTCTTCCCAAACCTAACCCAGCAGCTATAGCTTTAGTTAATCCTACTGCTGCTAAATAGTCAATTCCCATCTTACTCTTTCTGATAAGGATGGGATGATTATTGATGGGTACAGGAAAAACAGTGTATGCTTCCTCAACTTTAATTTTCAAAATTGTAATGTTTTTCTGACTTAGTCAAAGTATGAGGAATATATCGTCTGCAGTTTCTTCTTGCCAGGAAAAACCTGGTTTAAATTATTTAGTTTCTTCTACTGTACTATTCAGCTATAGTCTCTGGTACTGTTTGGGGGCGTTTTGCCTGGCTGCACTCTCACAAACTACAGAAAGGATGTGAATATGAGCTTTTATTTTCTCTTTTGGTTAGAGATTCACTTTTTAGTTCATTTGCTGCAGACGTGATCAATAAGATGAAAGGGGTATGGCCCTATGGGAATCTCTAAGATTTTCCTGTCCTCCTTTTTCAACATTTCTAAGGGATTCATGTTAACTCCTCATCCAATTTTGGCATAATGGCAAATGTGCTCCCAAATGAATTCAGGAACCCCCAAACCAAAGGACAGTCCAAACTGTCAGTTTGATTATTCGGGGACTTCCCCCCTCCTCCTACCTGGGCAGTCTCTGCTCCATTCTAGAAAGTCTAAATCTCCACTTTTCTCTTTGACAACAGATAATTTCAGACAAGTGGGTTCTGAAGATCATTCATCAAGTTTATAGATGGCAGAGAGAGGATATTGCTTCTTGCCAGGGATTTATTCCTCACACTCCAGACCAAACTCTGACTTCCACCTGTCCTTCATTACATGCTGTTTCAGGAAGTGATGGAACTAATTCCTCCTTCCCAAGCTGGAAAAGTTCAAGGATGGTTTTAGTGCTAACGAAAGAAGATATTTGGAGATCAGTTCTAGATCTTTCTACTTGTACCAAGTGTGAGAGTGCTTAACTCCTAAATGATGTCACTTCACAACGTCTTCTTCATTCAAGTTTCCCGGTAGCACTATATTTAAAAGATGTTCTCCATCACACTTCTTTTCATTCAGACTTCAGGCATTTCCTACAGTTCATGCATCTGGATCACTTCATCAGTTCTCTGCTTTACCCTTTGGATTAAACAAATAAACTGATAAAGTGACAAACCAGGTCACAATAAGAGCAGCGTCTCTTCGATATTCAAGATTACAGTTTATTATACCAAAAAAATAAAAAGTGAGCGTTAAAAACAGGTACACGCTTTCGGCAAGTAAAATAACCCGCCTTCATCAGACAAAAGTTTTTGAGGCGCTGCTCTTATTGTGACCTGGTTTGTCACTTTATCAGTTTATTTGTTTTACCCTTTGGATTATTCGGTGCACCAAGAGTGTTTACAAAATAGTTAGCCCCATTTGTGGCTTACTGCAGGCTACAGGGTAGCCATTTTCTTTTTTCCATACTTAGATAACTTGTTTATTTTGGTAGAGTAATTTTCAAAATGTCAGGAATCTCTCATTTGGGTGAAAGCTCTCTTTCACAATCTGGATTCCAAGAGAACATTCAAAAGTCCTTTTTGACTACTTCATACAGGACTGTGTTCCTAGGGTGTCAGATGGACACCTCAGGTCAAAGAGCTTTTCTTCCAAAAGAAGAAATATCTATACCTAGATCTATTTCTAAGGTTTTCCATTTAGACTTCAGTCACTGTGAGGGAATACCTCAGGAATTTAGGTCTCATGGCATCTGTATTTCTCATAATAACCCTGGCAAGACCCCACATGAGAAAGATACAACAGTATCTGAAGTCTCTTTGCCCCCTGCATCAACATCCTTTGTGTTTTCAAATGCCAGTGCTTGGGTTTGTCAAAAAATTACTTGTTGGAGATAGCAAATATCTGTAAATTCAGGTCTCCCTTTATCCCTTCCTGCTCCAGAGAAGTCATTCATCCCAGACACCTTGGACTTTGCTTGGAGAGCAGTTTCAGGAGGGATAACCGTGCAAGGCATGTGAGACACCTAGGACAGATGAAAGGACATAAATATAATAGAGATGCTTTCCCTAATCAAGGCACGCAATTCTCTGAATCATCTTTCATCCCCAGGACCTCTTTAAGTTGTTTCAGACAGTACCACAGTTATGTGGTACATCTACAAGCTCTCTGCAGACTAGGCATGTTAGCTTGGGATATAGCTTCATAGCACAACCTCACTCTACATGCATCCTTCATTCCATCACAGCAACTGTGTGTGGCAGACAAGCTGAGGAGGACAAGGCAGACCCTCACGTATGTAAACTAGAGCAGGGGGTCTTCCAAGATTTGATCCATTTGTGGAGAGTTCCTCTAGTAGACCTATTTGCCTCCTCTCTAAATAACAGCTGGCAAGATTCTGCTCTAGGACTCCATGGATAAAGGCTTGGATGACAGATGCCTTTTCTCTTCCTTTGACAAGAATGTTCCTCTGTATGTTTTTATCCATCCTTTCCACTGATATCTGGGGTTACTTTTGAAGATCTCCAATGAATTCCTCAGGATTACTTTGGTGACTCCCTTCTTCTGGAAATGGCCAGCAGCAATTCCCACAAGCTTCCTCACAGAATGGATCTACTCTCAAGATCAGGGGTGTTTAATGCAACCCAACCCAAATCAACTTTAACTGACTGCCTGGATGATTAATTTCCTTTAAGCACCTGTTTACCGAGGATCAGGGTTGCCAGATGTCCCTATTTGAGCAGAACTGTCCCAGGATCAGCAGCCCAATCCAGAGTCCCTCACTGCCGGTTAAAATCCTAGTGAAACAGACTCCACTTTGCGATTTATGATTGGCCTGTATACAGGCCAATCATAAATCGCACAGCGGAGCCACTTCTGCTTAATGTGGAACTGCCTGCTATTCTGCATGAATGAAATACCTTTTTTTTTTGGTCTTCACTTAGTGTGAAAGACCTTTTTTTTGTCCCTACCTGTCCCTTTAGAAATCTGGCAACCCTGCTGAGGATAATGGTCAAGGACTTCAATTGCCATGTACAAGGTGCAAGGTTTGTTCCTGACCTCTGGCCAATGCCTGTTTGGAGTTTACATTGTCTTCCTCTGTCTCTGTGGGGTTCCTCCCACCTCTGAAAGACATACTGAGTGTTTCCATCTCAAACTCATTCATGAATGGAACTGTGGACAGCAGCACAGACTCTACATAGTGCCCTATAGGTGGAAGAGATGTACAGACCAACCACTTTGGGCATCTACTGTGGTGCACAGTATGCTCAAGATAAGAAAACATATGCTCCACAGACTACATGCTGGGGCAAGGTTAGCCACTTGACAGTGTAAAAAATATGGCTGGCTCTAGGTGATTTGGTCGTGTTGAGTAGTGTCACCAAATGGGCATGGATAGTTACTGGTGATAAGTGGACTGAGGACCCAGCCTACTCTGACCTACGCTAGTGACCCATTCTAATGGTGGAAGGGGTGTATGTGCCCCTATTGGCTGTGTGCCCATAAAACTCAGCAGCCCTGGGCCAATAAGCTGCTGGCCAGCGGGTGTCCAGTTGTCCAACTTGGATTGCCTGGGACAGCTCCACTGAGGTAATGAGGTAATGCAGCAAAGCCATTTGGCTTGGGATTCACAGGCTACTACTCAGCAGAAGGACAGGCTAGAAATGGTGTGGGAATTGTGGTGATGGGGGAGGCTTCAAAAGGCAGTGCGGGGATGCCACTGGAATTCATGACGGACTCATGGCAATCAGACTCCAGCTTAATGATAGAGCAGTATTCATAATCTCAACTTATGTCCCACAGCAGGGTTGTGACATTGAGGAAAAGAGCGCATTCAGACAGCAGCTGCAGGACCTTCTAGACAAAACAGGACAACATGAATTGGGTGTTGTTAATGGGTAACCTGAATGCACATATCGGGACAAACAGAACAGGGTATGAGGACTGCCTGGGTCCACATGGGTGGGGCAACAGGAATAAAGAAGGAGAAGCCATTCTAGACTTCTGTTAGGTAAATGGACCTACAGTAAAATCCCCATTATCCAAGATTCAAGCAACCGGCATTTGATTGACTCATATGCCGGCATACAAGCCAATTAAAAATCGCAAAGCAGAACCACTTCCACTCAGTGTGGAACAGCCCACAGTTCTGCACTGAGTAGAAGTGGCTCTGGTTTGCAGTTTCCGATTGGCTTGTATACGAGCCAATCAAAAATGGCAAAGCAGAGCCTCTTCTGTTCAATACAGAACAGTGGCTGTTCCACATTGAACAGAAGAGGGTCCGCTTTGCGATTTTTGATTGGCTCATATACCGACATACGAGCCAATCAAAAATCGCAAAGCATATCTCAAGCAACTGGAATATACACTTAATCGGCATCTACCAATCCCCATGGGTGCTGGTTAAGTGAGACTTTACTGTACAAGGTTCAAAAAGACAGACAGTCACAAGATCACATACAATACAGTGCACTCCCTCTTATCCAGTCTCTCTGGGACATGACCTTAGGCTGGATAAACAAATGTCTGGTTAATTAGAGAAATCACACAAAATAGCATTTATAGGTTATAAATCAGCTAGAATAACAGAATTTGTGTTAGTATGCATTTTTCTAAGAAAAATGAAGTCTAAAACACAAATGTCTGTCATTATTTAGCCTAGATGAGGCAGAAGTATTGTTCTTTTCTGTTGACTTTTGCTAGGGCTACGCAGAAATTTGATGGCCAGTTAAAGAGGAGGCCAGATAAGGGGGAGTCTACTGCAGTGGCCAACATGCAACTCGGGTACATTTCTTCCGAGTAAGGAAAGGGCACTGGAGTAGAATTAGTGAATGCAAAGTCATCCCCAGTCTAACAGTTTGCACTCACCATAAGCAACTAGTTGTCACATTCAGCTGCAAGTAGTGGTCAGAGATGCTCTAAGGAAAACAGAGACCATGTTGAAGACTTGGAAGTTGACTGTAGAGAAAGCACAACAGTTCCAGGAATTATTCAGGGTTTTACCACCTCAAGAAGAGGAGGAAATAGGTGGAGTGGAATAAGAATGGCTCACCTCAAAACAGCATGTGTGAGGACTACAGAACAGATAGGTGGCCAAGTCAGGTATGGAAATAAGCTACACAAAGAAAGCTGGTGGTGGAATGCAGAAGTCCAAGAAGTCATCAAAAAAAAAAGGAGTGGAGGCAAAAATGGGAGACAGAAAAGACAAACACAGGCTAGGAAGGAATACTGGTTAGCCAACAAAAAGGCTTAGAAAAGAGTTGCAATACCAAAGAACAAGGCATCAGAGGCACACTATCAGCTTATGTAAAGTGACTTCGTAGGTGGTACAAAGAAACTCTTATCAGGTTGCTAGGGCAAAGACAGAAAGATAAAGAGGACAGTCAGATACCCTTCACAAAGGATGCCAGCAACAACATGCTCACCAATCCATTAGTCAGCAGAGGCAGTTGGAAGGAGTACTTCCAGAAGCTTCTGAATGAAGAAAACCCCACAGAAGATGAACTGCCCCAGACACGATCTATGATGAGAGAAAAGAAGGAGCCCACTATAGAAGTAAGAACAGCACTACAGAAAATGAAGTCAGGAAAAGCAGCAGGCTTAGATGAGGTCACAGCAGATGTGATAAAGATGTTGGGTGAGATAGGGGAGAAATGGCTCTTGAGGGTACTCACAGGAATATTGAGAGAAAGGCATATCCCAGATGACTGGAGAGGACTAGGGTCAATGTTCAAGAACAAAGGGGACATTCACCAATGTGGGCTGTACAGAGGTATCAAACTGTTGTTACACTGCATGAGAATTCTGGACATGGTGATTGACAAAGGGATACCCAGAGTACTAGAAAGCAAGACTGGAGATGAGCAGTTCGCATTCAGATCAAGATGCAGCACAAACAATTCAATGTATGGAGTGAGACAGACACATGAGAAGAAGCTAGAAATGAGGAAAGAGTCCCACTGGGCTTTCCTAGAATGAAGAAAGTATATGACAAGGTCCCAAGAAACCTGACTTGGGCAGTCCTGCGGTGGTTTGAAGTCCCAGAAACATTGGTAAAATTAGTGCAAACTATGTAAAAGGAGCCAGTGTAGTTCATCACCAGCATGAACAGTATTTGGTCTCACAGAGGGGTTCTTAGTGGGAGTGACTGTGCAACAGGGTTCAGCTCTGAGCCCAATGCTGTTCATGCTGGTGATGAACTACATTAGCAAACAGGCTGGTGGAGATAGATAAACAAAGTTGCTGTATGCAGAAAATGTGGCATTACAGACAGACTCTGAGCAAGATCTTAAGCAAAAGATGAATGAATGGAATACAAATCTGCAGGCACATAGGACGAAAGAGTACAGATAAGAAGGTTGTAATGACAGCAAATGGGGAAATTAGACGAAGATGAGAATTGAGATAACCTGTTTCACAGTGTTCTCAGCTAACAGCAAGTATCTGGGAGGGGTGGTTGAGGAGAAGGGAAGTCTGAATGAGGAGGTCAAAGCTAGAAACAGAGGGCTGCAGCCAATTGGCAGAGGGTCAGGTGTAGTGGGACAGAATGATGCTAAAGAAGCTAAAAAGTAAGGTGCACAAAACAGTGGTGTGACTAGTACTACTGCATGATACAGAAACTTGTACAGTAAAAGCATAGCAGTTGAAAAAGCTAGGAGGTGATGGAGATGAATTGCCTGAGATGGGTGGCAGAATGCATATTGTGGACAGCAAAGAAATGAGAACACAACAGCAGAAGGTAAAGTAACTCCATTTGCAGAAAACATCAAAGAGAACAGATTACTGTGGTTTGGACACACGTAAAGAAAAGAAGACAATCTGGCGAAGATGATTTTGAACAGACATGAAGAAGGCAAGAGGGCATCCAGCAAAGAGGTGGATGGGCTGTGTGAGAGAAGACCTGTTGTCAAAGACGGAATGAGAGTGGCACTGAATAGAAAGATATGGACACAGTTGACACGACACCGCAACCTAATGCAGAAAATAGGAGTGATGATGATAATGATGGACTGTTTACAGAGGAAGTGCAGCAGACACTAATGGAGGCAAGAAAGCCTGCTACTAGAAATTCATACATTAGCAAATGGGTAAGGTTGTTTAGTTGGTGCCAACAATAATATAACCAGCTCCCACTAAGGACTAGTTGTTCTGGTTTTACAATATTTGTGTTAGTTACTGTCCTTTGACCTTTCTTACTCCAACATCAAGGTTCATTTATTGGCCATTTCAGCATGTCTGCCCATGGATCCCCCTCTTTCAAGGCTTTCTCATATCAAAAGGTATTGAAAGGGGTTTTACTTATGAAGCCTCCAAGAAAACCAGTGGCCCCTTTTTCAGATCTTAACTTTGCATTAGAGAAGCTAACACTTGCTCTATTTGAGCCAGTTAATATGGCTGACTTGAGGTTCTTATGGAAAACAGTTTTACTGATTGCTCTGACCTCTGCAAAAAGAGTATCTGAGTTGCAAGCTTTTATGGTGTGTCAACCCTATCTCATTCTCTATAGAAACAGAGTTTCTTTTACAACTAATCTGTCTATTATGCCCAAAGTGATATCAGAGTTTACTTGAAGGCAAACCATCAATTCCCCCATTGCTTTTACTGATCTTAAAAATGAGGGAGAAAAGGGACTCTATACTTTGGTTGTCCACTGACAACGTGGGTACTATCTTGACAAAACTGTTCTTTTTTGTGACTGTAAGAAAAAGGGACAACTGGTTTCAATACACTCTATTTCTAAAAGGTTGTCTAAGGCTACTACATTTTGTTATACTCACCTCAAGGCAGGGTCAAGGCCCACTCCACCACGACCTTGACTTCATCTATGGCTTTTTGGAAAGGGGTGGATTCTAGAAGTATTCTAGAAGCTGCAACTTGGTCCGCTGTAAATACTATAAAGTTTGATTCCTTCTCCAGGTCTAATTCAGGTTTTGAAAAGGCAATTTGCCATGGGGGGAGGGGGGGTCTTGGACTCTTTTCTTTCCACCTTCCAAATGTAGTAAGCTAGGGTAATCTACCCATACAGCTAAGGCTTCTGCAGCAGGGATCAATAAGGTGAACATAAATACAACTGGTAAATAAACTTAACATAACAGAAGATGTTCAAATAATCATTACTACAGTAACTGCTCCCCCCTCCACTCCCCTTATTTTTGGTGTGTTGTTTATGCCAGGATGTGGTTATTTATTTTTGTTCTTCCTAGCATTGTCCTTTTCGGAGCTCAGCCCCCCTCCCCCCCCTCTCTGTTGGCAGGAAAGCTCGGAAAGGTTTGGCAGTCAAACTTGTCTTTTAGTCAGCTCAGCTCAAGTTGCCTGACAATTTGGGTGCATGGAAGGTGCCCTGAAGCATTGGAAGCTGGCTGTCTGTTATATCCTTGGCAGTATACAACCCATATAGCTAAAGCTACTGCAGCAGTGATCAAACATCTACTGTTACAGTAAGTTTACTTACATAACTGTACTTTTTGTTTGCAAGTGATCGCACATAAGAATGTTGACTGCTAGTGTGTCGCTTACTAGTCTGTCACCTATGAAGCTGCATTTTTTTCTTCCCGTTTAAATGAAAACAGGGCTGTGTTACAGTGCTTAGCTGCAGTTCAAGATGGTCATAAATGCTTAACCTTGAGGACACACAGAGAGAGTGGCAAATAACATCTAAACTCTGTAAAATATAGATAAAAAGGGTGTAATCAGTATGTTATGTGGTTATGTACATATACACACACAAAATATGTATATATACATCGACCTGCATCCTTATTTTATAAACAAACTTCTTCCTCTGAGACAGAAAGACACACACACAGGTCTACTTCAGAAGACTGAAAAACAATGATGGAATTTGCCCCTTCTCCACTGTTGTGCTATCTTGGAACTGGTATAGATAGTTAAGCAGAGGGTGTGGGGGTGCAGCCTCCCACATGAGTGGAGCAGGGTGGCTTGCCCCCTGCATTAGAAATGTGTTCAGTATTTTGAATTTTCAGTGTTTTGGTTTGTCAGTCTTCTGAAGTAGACCCCCCCACACACACACACACACACTTCATAAGTTCAAAAAGTACACATCCCAACCCGAAAACTCAAAGTTTGGTGCTTAGTGACTGATCAGGAAATCAGAAAAAAATAGTATTGCCTGTACAGAACAGGTTGATATCTTCCAGACACCACAATTAAGCATCTTGGAAATATGATAAAAAAAGTGTAAAATGGAATTGACACAAACTATTCAAGAGGTAGTAATTCTTGATATCAAGCATCATGTTGCAGGGCTTTTTAACTATTTTCTCGAGTCTTAGAAAAACTCACTTGCTGAGTAAGATCATACCTTCACTTTAATCAGCACTAAAGGGCAAATACAAAATTCTAGCAGTGGTCAATAGTTGGTTTCATTGATCAATATTCAGCATCTGATGACCAGGGGAAGATAAGACATTGGACTCACAGACATTTTTTCTCTTTATGAGCCACACCTCTCTGACCATGAAGAGCAGAAAGTGAACAAAGCATCTAACAAGCACACAAAGTTTATTTTCTAAACTTTATGTGGCACCAAATTAACTGCCATTATTTTTTCTGGAAGGTGGAGGAATCTCCTCAGTTAATGAAAGCTGTCTTAAAGGCTTGGTGAAGGTAGGGATTTTCCCCCTTTCATTAGGATATACTGACACTGCTTCCCATACAGGTGAAAAATAAAAAGGCTAGACTACATAATAATCGCAGTATGTGATAAAGACTAATAGCACCTTCTGCATCTGGAAATACATGTACATCTAAAAATATTCTTCCATTCAATAAGGATTTGTTTACAAGTGTTTTTGATGGGGCAGAGATCCTGTCTTCACCATGCAAAAATGACTTGCAAAGTGACAGGGATATTCACACATTTCACAGTGAAAACCCTACTATACAGTGCAAACTGATGAAAGATGTGTGAGCCAGTTGTTTATTTATTCCATTTGTTCATCAGGACAATTTGAGCTAAAGACCATATACAGTGGAGGCCTGGAGAGAAGTTCCAATTATAAAAAAAACAGTTGTTAAAATTAAAGTTCAAAAATATGTGTGATACATATGAAATTATACATACAATATACACAATAAAGAAATAATAACTATGCAATCCATATAGAATACCTATAGTGTACAATTTAGGAGGATAATGAGCAAAGTGGAAGTGTACATGTTCAAGTAAAGGAAGGAAGAGAGAAGGAAAGAACACAAGTAAAGTGATGAGAGGAGAAGTAGCAGAGAGAGGGTTCCTATCATATGTTCGAAAGTTTAAAACTTCGAATCAAAAAAGGTCGACCTTTAATGATTGAAGCTTTAAAACCTCGAATCATATAATGGAGATCGCCATAGAGGGCGGGAAGGGAAGATTTCCCTTTACTGTACTGTAGTGCGATCTCGGGTTTGGTATATTTGTACATTTCAGTAGAGGGGGGTGTGGGGGAGTGCAGCGGGGCTTGCCCCCCTGCATAGAGCGTTTTTTTTTTTTTTTGAGCTTAAAATGTTTTTTTCTTTTGACATTCAAAGTATTAAAAGTTTGATCATTAAAGTTCAAACTTTTCATACTTCGATATTATGATATAGACCAGAGAGAGAGACAAGAAGAAAATCTAAGGAAGCTGCTAAAAATTTGTAGAAAAATGAAATGAGGTACAACAACACAAAATGCAAGTAAGCATTCCATCATGCTATGCAAAAGGAACGCCTGCTTCTTAGAGGGGCTACACACAGCTTGAGCACACAGCTCAGTATAAAATTATGGTATACAGTAAGGCGGTGTGGCCACATTACATGAGCAACCCTCTTTTGTACCCCAGGACATGTACACCTCAACTACAATATTACTTTGTTGTTAATGGGGAAGTTATCACAAGTCTAACAGTCTTCACAGCACCTAGCCAAACTTCCTGAAGTACCAGTACTCGCAATCCACTACATTCCTCCAGGTGTTGCCATGCTATGCAAGACAAATGCTCCCCATGGAGACAAAAATATATGTGAATCTCACACACTACAATACATGCTGTTGAACCACACCTGAAGCATCAAGTTATGCCATCTGTAGTTCTGCCCTTCAGTACTGCATATCACTGGAGTGGCTCTTGTCCAAATGTACATACTGTTATCTTGTATATATTTATAGACTGCGTACTGAATTCTTAAACTTTAAGCACACTCTCACCTGCTCAAGAAAAACCTTCTGCAAACTAGTCAGATAGGATTATGGCAAATTTCTTAGCACCTTCCATCTGAACTGATCCTCTCCACCAAATCTAGGGATATAAGTAATATTTTTTCTCTCTGTGGTTCTACTATGAATACTCCTAGACTACTAAAGTTTTGCTAACCCTTAGATTCTTTTAAAAGTGTTACATAAAATATTGCTTCTATCATAAATATGTGTATGTATATTACACTGCCAAATGACATCTTCCCAGTTGCTACAATTTCTGTGCACAAGAAGGTATAAAAAATATCTTGCTTACTTATGTACATAAGTCAGTACTGTACATACAAACTCTTAATGCATAATTTGTTCTTTGACACATCCATTATGTATTGTAGGTTTTCAAAACTGTTACTTGGTTTGCTTTAGCCTAGTGGCCCAGGTTGTGGTTGAAAATGTTCTGCCAACCAGTCTGCTTATTCTGTTTACAAAATGGAAATGCAGTATCTCATGAATACAAATTAATGTTCAAGTGTGAGACTTCTGGTTTTATTTTGTCTGCATTTGTATTCTCCAGTAGCTACAGTCATTCTCTTTGTACTGTATTTTCAATGGAGTTTTTCTACCTGGGCTTCCAATGAAGATGGTCTCTCCTCAGCTGAACTTTCCTTGTCACCAAATACAAATAAATAAAATAGACAGCTGGACAGATATAAAGATAGGAGACCTTCTTACCGCAGATTTTGTAGTAATTCTTCTTTGGATGTAAGAGACTTCACTGAACTGAAAAGACTCCTCAAGGATGTGGTTTGTCTTGCAGAAAATGTGCACTTGTGATGAACCCCTGCCCCAGTACCAGTGGCCTGCACATCTTCCTGTAAAGAATCCTGAATACCGAGTTGGCAGAGCCTTTCTGAGAGCGGAGACTCCTGCAAAGTCACATTACTATCATGTTGGGAGATATGCTGATGTATAAAGCCATCCACTGCATCCTTGTAGCTCCTGCCATGTTGTATGAAAGCTGGCTCTCGTTGAAGGATGGATGTAGGCAAGTCAAATACCTGTACAACATAATCAAAATAAAAGAAGAAAATACTTTAGTACAAAATGGTACCTCTATTGCTTTGTCTTTCCTTCTCATACTCTTTCCTAATCCACTGATTATCCTGACCTGATGCTGCAATGACACCAGATCTTCAGTAAAATACTGTACCAATAGTTCATACAGTTTCATCTCTGGAACAGAGGATTGCTTCCTGCTAACAAGAAATGGAACAGGTGACCTAAATTTCTGCAAGGCTGGAGTTTTCCTGTACTTGTCCACACCACACTAAGACTGCAAACTATGAAGGACTCACAACTAAACAGACATTTCCAAATAAACAATAAACACTCATTTTTCATCTTCAGTATTATTCACATGCATAAATCATAATTTGTTTTGGTGTAATCATGCTCCCCAGCTGTAAAGCATAAAAAACTGCTACATAGCACATTTGAGGAATGTGCCTGCTTTTAACTCCAGCTCCTCGTCATATGCAAAGGCAATCTAGGCTATTTTTCTGAATTCAGTGTCACTTGCTTTCTTATCTTCTTGGATAAGCAGGTTTGCTTAACTTAATTTGACTTAGTCATGACTCACATATTTCCCCCATGCAGATCAAAGAAAGCATAGCACAGTATTGTAACTGTAGTAATACTAAGCCATTTGACAGTACAAGTCCCTGTGCAGTTTAACAGAGAGGTTCAAAGCACAATACTGTAACAGCTTTTAAAGTGCATAATGTGATCAACCCTGATGCTGCCAGGTAACAGGAAAAGAGGAAGGCCTAAGATAAGGTTTATGGATGTGGTGAGAGAGGACATGCAAGTGCTTGGTGTGACAGAGCAAGATGCAGAGGATAGGAAGAAATGGAGACAGTTGATCTGCTGTGGCGACCCCCTAACGGGAGCAGCCGAAAGAAGACGAAGAAGAATGTGATCAACCTTGATATATAAACTGGACTTTAATAATATAGTGAAAATTGATTTAATACTTTATTACAAGGCACACTAACACAACCATAATGGAATTACTTATTATGTGTTTATTTCCTTTTGTTAACTAGACTGGTGCACTGGTCCAAAGACCCTTTTTCAGTCAGCCTGGATGAGTGAAGTGTTTTACAAATTATACAGTTACATTTACTAAACAGTGATACAAAATACATTACACATTACCAGTGTGGAGATGAGCAGTTTCAGAAATGACAAGTGAAATACATATTTAATCATCAGTGTAGGCAGTTTTATAACAGTCAAGAAGTATGCATCCCAAAGAAAAAAATGTGCATTATAAAACCTATATTAGACAAATAATACAAGTGTTAGCACACAATTATTTATATGTAACATAAACCAACTGTTACTTTAACAGAAATTATATGAAGACCCTTTTAGCAAATACTAGAACTGGTGAACATACTGTTACAAATCATATTCAACTATGTGCATATTCACAAATGAGGATTAAATATTTATAAGGAAGTATCCTTCTCAGCTAAGACAGGCTAACCAAATACTGACAAGAATGATGCTTATTTATTACATTTGTTAACTGATTAAGTGGGTTGCTAAAATAATATTTACATTTCAGCCACAACTTAGGCCTAATAGGCAAATACTGTCATTTGTACAACATTACTGCTCACATACACAATTCATTATACAAATAAGTGATATGTAACTGAGAAATGATTTCTTATCACAGTATAGATTTACACTAAGTGATGGTGGAAACAGTCACAGTGAGGCAGAATGGAAATAAAGTGAGCAACAGTGGGAACAGTCATAGTGAAGAATAAGAAGTGAATAAGACTTAAGACAGCTAAACATTTATGATAACAAAATAATTTGTAGTAGGCATAAATATTTCCATTTGCTGCAATATATCCACTTTATGTTACAAAAGTTAAGTGACGTCTTTACTTGTTTTCAGCAACAACACTGAAGAATAAATTACATCAGTGCTAGTAAAGAACCTAGCCAGCATATATGAAACAGTGATATTTACATGCATTAGCTAAATGAGATTTTATTTGCTTTTTGAACAATTTTATATGGCTGGTTTGCCTTATACTTTGAGGTAGTTTGTTCCAGTATTCAGGTGCAATTCTAGAGAACAGTTTTCTGCAGTACCAAGATTAAAGAGTGGCCTGCCCAACATCAATTTGTTGCAGTTTTGAAAGAATTATGGTTGCTCTCTTTCACACAACTTGCTTTTTAGAGGGGCAACATTTTGTATATTAACATGTTTGGCAAGAGTGCACCTCTAGCCTGAAATGAATGCCAGTAACACTTTGAAACTATCCCCCAGTGATGACCTTTGTCCGATACACAAAGCTAAGCATTTTATTCTAAATGGTTAGACTTAATCTAGAGTTTTGTGCAGACCGTAATGGTACTACAGAGAGGTCCGCATTCCAGTCTGGGGTATGTTAACAGAATTAGCTTGTTTGGCTTCCAAGGTAAATAGGTTTGATATTCTGTACAACATCTTAAGCTGGGATAACACTTGGTTCACCAAACTGTGTGTGAAAATTTTGATGCTGATCTAGTATAAGACCAAGGTACTTCTGATGGTTGCAGCAAACTCTACTGAATATACTTTTAGTCAGAGTTTACTGCTGTGCTTTTTCGTCAAAAGCACTCAGTTGTTGAGAAATGAAAATGCTGAACATAGGAACATCAACTGTTCTTGTGCTGTGAGAGCTGGGATGGAGTAATGTTAAGTGGGGTTTTGCTCTAATGACAAAACTGTTGGACATACCGAAAGTTTTTGATATTAGGGGTAGGAGTGTGTGTGTGTGTACGAGTATTTGCAGGTCAGGGGTACAATGAGAGCTAAGGAAGAGGATAGATTTAGTGGTGTGTATGTGCTCAAATGTGTGAAGGGATTACTGTGTGTGTGTGTGTGTGTGTGTGTGTGTGTGTGTGTGTGTTTCTAGGGTACAGTTAAAGTGTGTGTACAGTGTGTGTGTGTGTGTGTGTGTGTGTGTGTGTGTGCGTGTGCGTGCGTGCAAGCATGTGTGTGTGTGTGTGTGTGTGTTTCTAGGGTACAGTTAAAGTAAGGGGATATGTTTAGTGCTGTGAATATGTATTGCAGTACACAAAATGTGTCTGTGTGCGTGTGTTTCATGTAGTGCTACTGTCAGGTTTTTCTTAAGGTAATGTGCAGGGATGGGGTTAGTGCAGCAGCAGGGTTAGGGTTAACACATGAGTAAGGTGATATAGGAGGAGGAGGAAACCCCCCTTGTCCAATCCTACTCGTGTGTGAGCCCTAACTTTGCTGATGTCCCATTCATGGACAAAAATCATCTAAAGGTACCTGTCTGGTCAACTAAAAAGTCCCAAAAGCTTATCACAAAAGGACAGCATTTGTTTTCCTTCTACAATCAGTATAGTTTGGGCTACACTTTGTT
The DNA here is from genome assembly GCF_019279795.1 of Protopterus annectens. Taxonomy (NCBI): domain Eukaryota; kingdom Metazoa; phylum Chordata; order Ceratodontiformes; family Protopteridae; genus Protopterus; species Protopterus annectens. The sequence continues at coordinate 97,047,100 of NC_056742.1, forward strand.
TTTCCAAGTTTTAGTTTTGACATCCAGAAAACTCGATGTAATGGATAAAAAAAAGTTATGTACCTACCATAACGTTCCACGTTAGTTGTCTTCTTCTCGCCTTCTTTCTTGCTGGTTGGGTTCGGAGCCGATCCTCGGCTCCGACTCTGCCATCTTCAAAAGCACGAGAGCTGCTTACAGTCTCGAGGCCCCCCTATATGCCATGATGCCTGGCACTAGATACCCAGATCTCGTTTGGTAAGTCTAACTGCAGACATAATAATAAATTAATGCTATCCTAGAATGCATAATTTCTACTGGGGAGACTACTAAGCAGAAGGAAATAGCCAGAAAAGACTCAGCCAGTGCAAAAACAAGAATAACTCTTCTCGATTCACTAGGATAGGGGGATGGAGGGTGGGACGCTAGAAAGAAGGCTAGAAGAAGACAACTAACATGGAACGTTATGGTAGGTACATAACTTCTTTATGTTAAGTTGTCTATCTCGCCTTCATTCTTGCTGGTTGGGACAGCGTCCCTAGCACCGAATATCCTGGGTGGCTCATCGGAAAAGACTCTTCAGAACAGTGGAACCAAAATCAGCTCTGCTCCTGGAAACCAAATCCAACTTGTAATGCAAAATTAAAGTATGTGGGTTAGCCCATGTAGCCGCCGCACAAATGGATTCCACGGGCAACCTAGCCTGAAAAGCCACTGAAGTGGCTAAAGCTCTGGTGGAGTGACCCTTTGGTTTGACCGGTAATTCTTTATTCCTGAGTTGATATATGAACGTGATGATAGAAGACAACCACCTGGATAAGGTCACCTTGGAGACCGGAAGCCCCTGTTTACCTACTGCAAAAGACAGGGACAGTTGATCTGATTTTGTAATGTCTTTGGTTCTATGTAAATAAAAGCGTAGTTGCCTGTGAACATCTAACTGATGCAACTTATACTCCGCCCTGTTGGAGTGGTTAGGGAAAAACACAGGAAGGTCTATGGACTGATTCAAGTTACTCTCTGAAGAGACCTTAGGAAGGAAGGATTGGTCCTCAGAGCAACCCTGTCATTGTGGAACACGAGGTATGGAGGTTGGATAGAAAGAGCCTGTAGTTCCGAAACTCTTTTGGCTGAAGTAATATCTACCAGAAAAAGGGTTTTCCAAGATAAGAACTTCAGTGAACAAGAAGCTGCAGATTCAAAAGGGGGCAAAATTAGCGAAGTTAAAATCAAATTTAGATCCCACAGTGGTGGAGGATCTCTCACTGGGGGCCTGAGCAGAGTGGTTCCTTTGAGAAAGGCTTTACAGAGCTTATGGGGCATGATACTGTTTTCCGACAGGCCAATGTGAAAATTTGAAATTGCCGCTAACTGAACTCTAATTGTAGCGGAAGCGGACCCAGCATGGAAGAGCTCCGCAAGAAATTCCAAAATGGAGTGTACGGGGGCTGAAAAGGGGGTCAATACTTTTTGCCCAGGAAGAGAAATGTTTCCACTTACTAGCGTAAGTTTTTTTAGTCGTAGACTTGTGCGATGATAAAATAATTTCGCGCACAGAGGGGGAGATATCAGGAAGCCTGGCTAAAGTTGGAAGTGGAGCAACCAAGCAGTGAGCTGGAGAGATTGCAGGGATTGGTGTAGCCCGTCCGACTGATGGATCAGATGGTCTGGAACTAGGTCCAGCGTCCAAGGCTGCTCGAGAAGATGATGATGCAGGAACGGAAACCATATTTGTCGAGGCCAGTAAGGGGCAATGAGGATTATTTTGCAACCCAAAACAGTAGCCTTCTGAATTAGTTTCCATATGAGGGGGAAAGGAGGGAATGCATAAAGAAGTCCCTGGGGCCAATCGTGGACTAGAGCATCTCTGGGGGAATGCCGGGGAAGTGGAAAGAGAGAGAGGAAATTGCTGCACTTGCTGTTGAAGGGAGTTGCAAAAAGGTCGCAGCAGGGTTGGCCCAATCTGTGGAAGATTTGATCCGCAATTCAGAGACCACTCGTGAGGCATGAGAATTGCTCTGCTCAGTCTGTCTGCTACGACGTTAGACCTCCCAGGGATGTGCGTTGCAATCAGAAACCATTGGGAAGAGATCGCCCACTGCCAGAGTCTGAGCGCTTCTCGACATAGGGGTAGGACCTGTTAGTCCTGAAGAGCCTGCAACGCTAAGAGCACAGCCCTCATCTCCAAGACATTTATGTGTAGATGATACTCGTGAGGTTGCCAGGTGCCTTGGACTGTTCTGCCCTGATAATGCCCCCCGCCCCACCCTATCACAGAAGCGTCCATGGTCACTGTAGCCACTGGAGGGGGGAGAACAAATGGTCTGCCGTGGAGCACTGATGTGGAGACCATCCACCATGCAACATGCTTCTTGCATGCCTGAGTGATCATAAATCATGTAAGACATGGGAAGTTGCTGAAAGGACCATTGGGTGAAAAGAAGCCACTGGAGGATCCTCATGTGAAAACGAGCTAGAGGGACAAGTACGATCGCTGCTGCCATGAGACCTAGTGTTTGAAAGACAAACCTGGCTTGAATCCTTTTGCATGCTAATAAAACCTTGACATGCTGACGAATTACTAACACCCTGTCTGGTGGGAGGCTCGCTAACATGTCTTTGGTATTTAAATTTGTGCCTATAAAGGTGATAGTGACAGGGCGACAATGCAGACTTTTCAAAATTTATTGTGATACCTAGCCTGGAGCAAGTGTGGATGGTGCAGTCTCAGGCTCACAGAAGGTGATGTCTGGTGGTAGCAGTGAGGAGCCAGTCGTCGAGATATGGAAACACCTGGAATCCTTGCAGTCTCAGGTGAGCGGTAACTACTGCCATACATTTGGTTAACACCCTGGGAGCTGTGGTGAGACCAAAGAGCAGAGCTCTGAACTGATAATAACTGGCTCCCAGCCGGAAGCGAAGGAATCTTCAGGAGCGTCTGTCCATTTTGATGTGGTAGTATGCATCCTGAAGATCTATGGAGCACATCCAATTGTCCTGACCCAGGAAGGGTAAAATGGACTGAAGCGTGACTATCTGGAACTTCGTTCTTTGTACAGACTTGTTTAGTCTGCTGAGATCCAAAATGGGTCTCCAGTCCCCTGTCTTTTTTGGTACCAAAAAGAACCTTGAGTAAATTCCGGATCCTTGTTGGTCTGCTGGGACTTGCTGGATGGCCCTTTTTCTTAGCAGTTTTGAGACCTCTTGCACTGCTTGGTCCCTTAGATTGGGTGGAACATCTGGAAGGGACTTGTTTGACCTTAAGGGGGTGCGAACAAAGGGAATTCTATAGCCTCCAGATATGACGGACTGTACCCATTTGTCTTGAGTTATGTCTTGCCAGGCTCTTGAGTACAGCGATAATCTTCCCTCGACTGCCTCCAGAGGTGAGCAGCCGGGCAACCCTTCAGGGATGCTGGAAGGGCTTGTCAGAGAAAGATTCTCTGCTGCCCTGGTTTTGCAGACCCCCTCTGCCATGAGGGTGGCGTCTGTTACTGTTCCCTCCTCTGCCCCTGGAGGGAAACTCACCACGTGTGTCCGGCAAGGCTCCTTGGGATTTCCGGAACCACATCTTTCCACTCTTCTGACCCTTAGGATATGGTCTGGAAGGAGTGGAAAAATGGACTCCTACGGCAGAGAGTCTTGCCTTCCTGCTCACACCTGGTAAGGGTATCTTTCACCTGTGATCCGAAGAGAGAGGAACCATCAAACGGGGTGTTGGGTAAAAGACGCTCTGAAAGGTTCCGCAAAGTTACATAGCCGCATCCAAGCGTGCCTCCTTAGGGCCACGCCTGTGCCTGCGGCTCTACTCGCACCATTGGCTGCATACGAAATGAGCCACATGGAAGAGTTTACCACTGAATTAAGAGTCGCTAGCTGGGAGGCTGCCTTAGCCTGGGCTCCCTCAGCTGATGGATCTTGGAGGGTACCTCCAAGCTCTTTCAGGAGATCCCTCTGAAGATGGGTAAAGTGGCACAGGTAATTCAGGGACCACATGGAAAAAGGTCGCTGAAGAGAACATCCGCTTCCCATATCTGTCCATCGTCCTGGACTCCTTGTTAGGGGGATGGACAGATGAAGATGTTTCAGCCAACTCCTTCTTTGTGGCTGCTGCTACCACCATGGCATCAACGGGGACACCCTTGGTCAAGAACTGTTTGTCCTACGGGGCAGTAATGAACTTGGCAGGTCTTCTAGGGGTCGGTTCCACTGTGTCTGGAGCCGTCCATGCCTTTCGAGCCACCACAGACATCAGTGGGTCGAAAGGGGGAGACACCCAGGAGGTGGAAAGTTGGGATCCAAACGCATCCAGGAATACCGACTCATCCTCGGAAGGGCTTAGGGTAGTCCAGTTTCCCCTCTGCCTAAGCATCTCAAGGATGTCTGAGAAGGAGACATCTTCAGAGAAGGATCTTGGGGACCCTTCAGACTCCTCTAAGTCGGTATCCGATGTGACAGACTCGGGGGAGTCAACATGCTTCCTCTTGCATTTTCTCTTGCGAGCTGGCTCCTCTGAAAGATCAGGGGAGGCCTCGGAAGAGGAGGATACACCCAAAGGGGTGTCCTGGAGCATTGGATCCCCACGCTTGGGGTCTGGAAGAGGGGCAGAGGCTGATGCAGGCACCCTAGAGGGAGGAGCAGATGGGGTCGATCGTGGGACTGACTCAGGGGCCAGTATACTCCTCAACACCTCGAAGGCGTCCCTGCCCGGACGCAGAGAAGGCTCAGGCTCCGAAGAAACCAGAAGCCCTCCCCGCACCGAGGGAGACGTCTCCGAGGCAGATGTGGGAGCTGAGCTCACCTGCGCCGAAGCACCGAGAGGGAGAGCGGGGTCGGACAAGGGTCCGATGCCACTCGCCCCCTCTGAGCTGACAAGGGAGTCTCGGTGCCCAGATCCTTCCAGGGAAGGTACCATGGAAGGGATCGGAGCCGATGACGGAACTGAAAGAGAGGGTATCGGCGCCGATGGTTCCACGACTTGAACCCCAACGAACTCCGGTTCCGAGCTCATAGGAAGAGTCGGAGGAGGAATATCTACAGCTGTGGACAGAGCAGACTCCTGATGAGGAGGGCTGGACAACATTTTGGCTAGGGCCTGCGATTTTAAGAGCCTACTGACTACTCTTTCCAAGTCATGGTCCGAAAGTCCAGAGGACCAAGAAGAGTGGGATGATCAGTGACTACGCTCTGATTGGTGCAGGGGCGACTTCGGAGCCGAACGTATCGACTCCAAAGAAGGAGACCTGGATCTCTTTCGACTCTCAGCCAGCTCCGAAGACCGTGTCGGAGCCGACTGGGAGGGAGGGACATCGGTTCCAGATGGAGCCAAAATGGATTGTGTGGCTTCACCCAACGACGGCTCTGAACTGGGAGCCGATGGTTTAGGTGGCCTGGAAGATTTTGCCGGCTGAGCCTTCGCCGGTGAATCTTGGGGTTTAAGCATACCCCTTAGAATCAATTTATTTTTGTGCTCCTGCAGGACTCTTGGACTGAAGGCATGACAGATCGAGCAAGAGTCCTGCAGGTGCACAGCGCCCAGACAATAAACACAAGAAGTGTGACCATCTGTCAGAGACATCTTCTGACAGCATGAGTCACACTTCTTGAATCCGGATGGCTTTGGATCCTTGGACATCCTAGGGAGAAAACCAAGAACAAGTTTCCACACAGATGGTTAAGGTAACCAACAGTAAAAAGTTAACACTCAACAGTTACCACAAACCACTACAAATACCACTACAACCAAAAAAAAAAAAATATCTAAAACTATCACTAAACACTAACAGTGATTAATTAGAAGAAAAATGTTTTTCTAAAGGAAGATAGAAAGAAAGGATAACCTCTAACTTAAACGGAAAGAACCTTTCTGTGGAAAAAGGAGAGAAGGGGGGAGGGGAAACTCTCTAACTAAAACGAGTTTCTTAAGAAAGGGTAACGCTTATCTAGAAGAAAAACTAGCTACAATACTAAAGTCTAACTAACGACTAATTCTACACTACCAATACAGATTTTTAACAAGGAAAAATACAATAATAATAGTAAAGCTTATACGACCTGAGCCAGTAGAACAACCTCGTAGCAGAAGCGGCAAACGAGATCTGGGTATCTAGCGCCAGGCATCATGGGATATAGGGGGGCCTCAAGCCAGTAATCAGCTCTCGAGCTTTTGAAAATGGCCGAGGATCCGAACCCAACCAGCAAGAATGAAGGCGAGATAGACAACTTAACATTAATGTTTCTGCATGCTGATATTTTCTAATATACTCCTCCTGCAATGTCTTTTTGGATAGGGGAGACACCAATGGGGTCAATTATTGTAAAAGCCTTTTTTTAAGACTATGGGTTGTTAGCTAATACAATACTGGTTTTGGCGGTATTTATTAGTTGTTGGTTGCTACACAGTTCCAAAGATGGGTGAAGTCTGTTATGAAATTCTGTGGTCGTTGTGGCTAAAGATTTGCTAGACAGAGATCACTGTATCATCTGTATACACAATACAGTTCATAAGAGCTATACTGGACTCATGTTCCACTTGCTTATTCAGGCTTAGTGGAGCGATTGCATTTGTTTACTTGTAGCAGATGTTCTTTAGAAGTTTCATAAATTTATCAAGCTCATTTATGCCCCTGATTTTATCTGGAAAGTTACTCTAAATAGTAGGTGACATTTTAGAAAAAGCTTTTTCATGAAATGCAAATGTGAAACAAGAGAAGTGGTAGACAACAGCTGTCAGTGTGAAAGTTAAAGTATTCAAAAGGAAGGAGATCCTAGCAGTGACTGGTAACCACAAAGTCTTATTTATGGCTGTGCTGTGGCATTCAGTATAAAGGCTAATATAAATAAATCTCAGATTTATTTTTTGAAATATGATTACATTTTGTGTAGACTGTAAAGTGATAAGTTGTAATAGATATTGTTATCCTAGGTAGCAATACATTAACGGCTAAAGTTTGCCTAGCTTCAACAACTAAGAGCGGAGAGGTTTTGTATGCTATTTTTAGCTGATTAAGAACTCTCTATGATTGTGTTTGGAAGGTCAAATTTTGATCAGCAGTTAATTAAATCTAGATATTTCTGTTGTTCTACCACATGAAAATACTGTCCCATAGGGTTGATACGGGAGACTCTTGTAGTTTTGACAGCCTTCAAGTAGTCTGCAAGTGTAACTAGGGATGTGTGTGTACTTGGTTTACCCTAACATAATCAATTTCATAATAATGTCACATAATTTTGTAGATCGGAGGTAATCTGCTTGGTGGACTTTATGGCTTTCATAATTCTGGTATCTGTGTATAATAGACAGTTTCAACCAGTAACTCTGAAGTGAGATCATTAAATGAATATGGGAGACAGAAGTCCTAACATGGATCCTTGAGGGACTCTTGTATCTACTGTGCCCTACAGGGTGTGTGTCTTTTTATAAGCAAAAAATAATCTATCAGCTAAATCTTCTTTGAAATGAGTGAGAAACCGCATTGCTGTAGTTTATGAAGAAAACTACTATGGTTGGCTGTCTTAAAGATCCTTTTTAGATCTATAAACATAGCACTAATTAATAGGTTGTTCACCATATTGTTTTAGGTTCATAGGTATTTACTATTCTAATGACTACAAGGGGCTTTTTAAGCCTAGCCATGCATCCCTAAGGAAATGCTAGGCTAGCTGCCCTTGTGGGACATTTTAAGCCTAAGTTCCCTTTCATGAGAATCAAACTCTGTAACTTGTGTTCATAAAATAAATACTTTAACCATTATGCCAATTTCTCAACTACCTCATTAGTAGTAAATAGCAATTATAGTGCTACAATTAGGCAGACAGCAAAGTTCTTTCTGAGTAAGAACCTGCACTGTAACACGTACATCTCAAATGGTATAAATTTTGTACATAGTCTCTCTCGTTTGTGACTAATTTTAGTTAAATTTGTGTTCCACCGTTATTAGTAGCTGTTACATTTTTAAACATATTTATGAAACATGAGTTTTTTTTAAAGTGACATAAACATAGCTACTGTAACAGAGAAGAAAACAAATCACTATAACATTTCCTTTTCCTGAGCAATTCAGATTCTATATTCCATCTCAAAAGGATCGTTTCCTAAGTTACAACCATTTGACCCCCAACATTTTTGACAAAAAAGAAGTTATGTACTCACCATAATGTTCCATGTTTGTTTTTCTTGATCTCACCCTTCCTCTTTGATGGTTGGGTTCGGAGCCGATCCTCGGCTCCAACTCGGCCGCATTCTACAGCTTGAGAGCTTCCATTGGCTCGAAGCTAGACCCTATCCCATCATGCCGAGCACTAGTTACCCAGCTCTCGTTTGTGATAACTCGTAACACTAGACCACAATATGCAGATATATAAACTATGGGTATATATAAAAAATATATATGTATGTATAGATACGTATATAAAAAAAACACCAAGCCATAAGAAGAAAACTCTTAGTCTATCCAACTCATAAGGCAGGAAGGGAATCAAGGCCTATATAGCCAAAGATGGATAACTCCTCTCGATCCTCAAGGAGGGGGATGGAATGTGGGATGCAAGAAGGATGGCAAGATCAAGGACAACAGACATGGAACGTTATGGTGAGTACATAACTTCTTTATGTTATGTTGTCCCTATCTCACCTTCCTTCTTGATGGTTGGGACCACATCCCAGCAACTTTTTCTTGGGTGGCTCAATGGAATAGACTCTTTAGGACCGTGGAACCAAAGGATGCCCAGTTCCGGGAGGCCACATCTACTTTGTAATGAGTGATGAAGGCATGGGGGTTAACCCACGTAGCTGCCACACAAATTGAGTCTAAAGGCAGTCTGGCCTGAAAGGCAGTAGAGGTAGACAAGGCCCTGGTTGAGTGTCCTTGAATTTTTCTTGGCAGTTGTTTGTTCTGTGATTTATAGATGTAAGTAATGGTGTCTGAAAATCCATTTTGATAATGTTACTTTTGAGACTGAAGTCCCCTTTTTATTTTCTCTAAAGGATACAAACAATTGGTCAGATTGTCTGAATTCCTGTGTCCTGTGCAAGTAAAAACATAATTGTCTATGAACATCCAGTTGGTGGAGTCTATACTCTGCTTTGTTGCTATGGTTCAGAAAGAACATAGGTAGTTCTATTGTTTGATTCAGATTGAACTCTGAGCAAACTTTTGGTAGAAAGGAGGGATTGATTCTGACAGAAACCCTATCTTTGTAAAAAATTAAATGAGGGCGAATGGAAAGAGCTTGTAATTCTGATACCCTCCTAGCTGAGGTAATGGCGATCAAGAAAATTGGTTTCCGAATCAAACATTTTAGAGAACAAAAACTAGCCAGTTCAAATGGAGGAAGAATCAAGGCAGCTAGGACTAGATTTAGATCCCAAGGAGGAAGTGGCTCTCTTATTGGGGGTCTCAAAAGGATAGTACCCCTCAGAAAAGCTTTGCATAGCCTGTGGGGCATAACACTGGAAACCATTTCTCCTACATGAAAGTTGGAAATAGCATCCAATTGAACTCAGATAGTTGCTGCTGCTGCTGCTCCTTGGTTAAAGATTTCAGCGAGGAATTCTAGGATCTTTGAAATAGGTGCAGTAAAAGGATCAATATTATTTTTATCTGCCCAACAAGAGAACCGTTTCCACTTGCTAGTATACAGTTTTCACGTAGAGGATTTGTGAGAGGAAATTAGAATATGTTGTACTGCTGGGAACATGTCAGAAAGTCTGGCTAAGCTGTGAAGTGCAGGAACCAAGCTGTCAGCTTGAAGGTCTATAAGGAAGGATGGAGTGTGCCCGACTGATGCATCAGGAGATCCGGCACTGGGTCCAGAACCCAGGGCTCCTCCTGAAGATGGGGCCATAGAAATGGAAACCAGATTTGACGAGGCCAGTAGAGGGAATTGAGAATTAGCTTGCAACCCACCAATTTTGCTTTCTGAAGAACCTTGGGAATGGGGGAAAGGCATATAGAAGCACCGGGGGTGAATCGTGAACAGGTGCATCCCTGGGTGATTGTCCCGCTGGGGGGACTAGGGCGAAATAGCTCCTGGATTTGGCATTGATGGATGTGGCAAAAAGATCGCAGCAAGGCTGGCCCCACTTGCGAAAAATCTGGTTTGCAATACCCTGTTTCAGGGACCACTCGTGAGGCATAAGTATAGCCCTGCTTAGCTTGTCCGCTATCATGTTGGATTTCTCCGGGATGTGGGTCGCAGTCAGAAAGCGTTGGGAAGACATCGCCCACTGCCATACTCTTAGGGCCTCTCGACACGAGGGGTAAGTTCTGGTGCCCCCTTGCTTGTTGATGTACCATACCAGTGACATGTTGTCCATGTGAACTGCAACCATCCCCATGGGGAGAGAGCTGTGAAATGCTTGCAATGCCAGAAGCACCGCTCTCATCTCGAGGATGTTTATGTGCAAGTGGTACTCTTGTTGTTGCCAAGTTCCCTGAACAGTCTGTCCCAGATAATGCGCCTCCCACCCTATCGGAGAAGCGTCTGTGGTCAATGTGGCCACTGGTTGGGGGAGGACGAATGGTCTGCCTATCGTCAGCTGGGTGGCCACTGGTTGGGGGAGGATGAGTGGTCTGCTTATCGTCAGCTGGGGGGACTGAAGCCACCATTTTAGGTCCTTCTTGCAGGTCTCCGTGATGAGAATTTCGTGCGACATGGGTAGATCTTGCATGGACCATTGAGCAAACAGAAGCCACTCCAGTAACCTCATGTGGAAGTGCCCTACGGGAACTAGCATTATTGCTGCCACCACTGAGTCCAGGACTTTCAGAACAAACCTTGATAAGAGTCTTTTTCCTCCTGATTAAAGTTGCAACCTGGTGCTGTAAGGTCAACACCCTCTCCTGAGGCAATTTTGCTATCATGTTTTTGGCATCTAGATCTGCTCCTAAAAATGTAATATATTGACAGGGAACAAGGCAGACTTTTTGTAGTTTATAGTGATGCCTAGCTGACAGCAGAGGTGGATTGTGGTGTCCCTTGTCTTGGTTAGTCGATGCTCAGTGATGGCGGTAAGGAGCCAGTTGTCCAGATATGGAAACACCTGGAACCTAGTTGCCACAGGTGAGCCGTGACTACTGCCATGCATTTGGTGAACACCCTAGGGGCTGTGGTGAGGCCAAAGGGCAGAGCTCTGAACTGGTAGTGACCGGCTCCCAGCCAATAGTGTAGAAATCTCCTGGATCACCTGTCCATCTTGAGATGGTAGTACGCATCCTGGAGATCGATGAAGCACATCCAATTGTCCTTTCCCCAGGAAGGGAAATATGGACTGCAGTGTCACCATCCAGAACTTTGTCTTCTTGACAGACTTGTTGAGTCTGCTGAGGTCCAAAATGGGCATCCGGTCCCCTGTTTTCTTTGGTACTAAAAAGGACCTTGAGTAAGTTCCGGACCCAATTTGGTCTGCGGGGACTTCTTGGACAACTCTTTTTCTCAGCAACTTTTGAACTTCTAGAGTTGCTTGTTCCCTTAGATTGGGTGGCACATCTGGAAGGGATGGAATTTTGATTCTTGGGAAGAGGTGGCATGGAGAAAGCAATACTGTATCCCCTGGATGTTACCGACTGTACCTATGTGTCTTTTGTGATATTTTGCCAGGCTTCTGGGTGCAGTGACAATCTTCCACCGACTGCCTCCAGAGGTGGACTGGCGGGCCTCCTTTCAGGAGTGTGGCCTACCAGAGAACGTATCCCTGTCGCCCTGACTCTGCGGACCCCCTCTGCCGCGAGGTCGGCATCTCCCATTATTATTCCCTCCACTGCACCGGGGGTGGGGGGGGGGTGGGGGGTGTAAATCACCCCATGCATCAGGCGAAGCTCCCTGGGATTTCTGGAACCACATTTTTCCGTCTTTTTGACCTTTGGGATAAGGTCTAGAAGGCATGGAAAAATGTACTCCCATGGCAGAGAGAGTCTTGCCATCCTGCTCGCACCTAGTTAGACTCTCTTTTACCTTAGGCCCGAACGACGACGAACCATCAAATGGGGCGTTAGTAAAGGAGGACTTGAAGGGCTCTGCAAATTGACAAAGGCGCATCCAGGAATATCTCTGTAAGGTGACTCCTGTGCCTGTAGCCCTGCTCGCTCCATCGGCTGCATAGGAGATAAGCCGCATGGAGTAGTTAACTACTGAAGATAAGGTCGCAAGCTGAGAAGCAGCTCTATCTGCAGCTCCCGCAGCTGTAGGATCCTGTAGGGTATCTCCAAACTCTTTCATGAGATCCCTCTGAAGACGGGTGAAAAAGGATAAATAATTCAGTGACCTGAATGTAAAGGCCACTGAAGAAAAGACACGCTTCCAGTAACTGTCCATTATATTGGACACTTTGTTTGGTGGATGGACAGAAGTAGAGGTCGCTGCTAATTCCTTCTTAGTGGCCGTCGCCACCACCACAGCATCAACTGGCATACCCTTGGTTAGGAAAGGTTTTGTCATCTGGTACAGTTATGAACTTATTGGGCCTCCTCGGAACTGGTCCAATCGATTCTGGAGAGCTCCACAGCTTTTGACTTACCACTCCTAGCAGCGGGTCGAATGGCGGAGACACCCAAGAGTTGGAGGGTCGAGATCTGAATGCGTCCAGGTACACGGACTTGTGTTCAGAAGGAGAAAGGGACTTCCAGCCACCCCTCTGCTTGAGGATTGCCAGGATGTCCAAGAATAAGACCTCCTCAGAGGGGCACCGTGGGGACCCTTCTGAGTCCTCCAAGTTTGTGTCCGATATCAGGGATTCAGGGGAGTCCACATGCTTCCTCTTACATGTCCTCTTCCGAGGGACCTCCTCAGGGGGATGCTCTGGGTTGGTTTCGGAAGAGGGCGGGTCGCCCAATGGGGTATCCTGGGGCACTGGTTCCCTACACTTAGACTGGAGGGTTGGTGAGAGGGAAGACATCGGCTCCATAGGGGACGGAGTAGCTGAAGCCGAGAGAGGAGCTGTCCGAGAAGACAGCACGCTCATCACCTCGAAGGCACCATGATCCTGGCCCGAGAGGGTCCCTGGCTCCGAAGAGTCAAGAGACCTCTCTCACACTAAGGGTGATAGCTCCGAGGCAGATGTGGGAGCCAAGCTCACCTGCGCTGAAGCTCCAAGAGGGAGAGTGGGGTCAGACAAGGGTCCGATGCCGCTCTTCCCCCCGGAGTCGATGAGGAAGTGTCGGCTCCCAGATCCTTAGACAGAAGGAGGTATCAAGGAGATCGGAGCGGATGTCAAAACAGAGAGACCGGAGGTTTTTGGAACTGATAGTTCCACCACAATGACTTCCATGCACCTTAGGCTCTGAGGTCAGGTGAGTCGAAGGAGGAATAGACGATCAGGGGGTAGAGTAGTCAGCTCCAGATCCATATGACCTGGGCTCAATAAGATTTTGGCAAGAGCCGGTGTCTTTGAGTAGCCTCTTCACCACCCTCACTACATCATCCAAAAGGCTCCTGGACAATCGAGAGGAGTGGGTGGACGACTGGTGACTGTCCACCACAGACTGAAGAAGCGGTGACTGTGGAGTGGACCGCAAGGATTCCAAAGGAGGAGACCTAGTCCTTTTGTGACTCCTAGACGGTCCTGAGGACAGTGGCAGAACCACAGGAGATAAAGTCTTGTCAGACCCGAGAAGTTTTGGATCCAACTAACTGGAGGATTTGTTTTTCTGCTTTGACAGCTCAGAGGTCAGATCAGACGGAGATGTCGGTTTGGAGGATTTCTCTGATTTTCTAACCTGATTCCCTTCCATTGGTGAGTCAAAGGGACCTTTTAATAAACTCCTCAAGATTAAGTTTGTTTTCGTGCTCCTGCAGGATTCTGGCGCTGAAAGCATGACAAATGGAACATGAGTCCTGCAGGTGCACAGCTCCCAGGCAATAAACACAGCTAGTATGTCCGTCAGTCAGGGACATTTTTTTGGGAGCAAGAGTCACACTTTTTGAATCCAGAAGGCTTGAATTCCTTGGGCGCTTCTTTAGACATTGTTGAGAAGCACAAAACAGCAACAAGCACAACAAAACTATAGCTATAGGAGAATTATACCACTCTACAATAGCAATCACACAAAACACTATCTAAATTTCCTTTTTTTTTTTTTTTTTTTACATAGAAAGAAATGGAATATAAAGGAAAGGGGAGAGCCTCTAAGTTAAATGACAACTCCCCCAACAGAGGAGAGCCTCTAACTTAAACGGCTAACTCCTTAATCAGAAAAGGGAGGAGGGAGGGAATAAGAGGAAAGCCTGTAACCGAAGCAGGCAAAAACAAGGGTGAATCCTCTAACTAAAATGGATTCATAAGGGAAATAGGTCTAAAGGAAAAAATGATGGCCTGAACAACAACAGGCAAAATGGAGATAGGGATCGTAAAACAACTACTACTGATCTACAGAAAATACTTCTTTAAGATTTGAAGAGTTTACTAGAGAATATAATAAGAAAAAAACAAAAACTTAGCCTGAGCCAGTCTCCAGCAATCTCAAAGCTTCAAGCGGCAAACGAGATCTGGGTAACTAGTGCGAGGCCTGATGGGATAGAGTCTAGCCTTGAGCCGGTGGAAGTACTCGAGCTTTAGAATATGGCTGAGTCAGAGCCGAGGATCAGCTCCGAACCCAACCATCAAGAAGGAAGGCAAGATAGGGACAACATAACATCTACTGTTTAAGAATTTTTTTTTTTAATCTGATAACTTGTCAAATTCCCAAAGAAACATTTTGACAGTCCCCCCCCTTTCACATCCCACCCAAGGAAAAAAATCTCAGTCATCTTGGGGTAAAAATATTTATGCAAATACTTGCAAGCAGAAACCCTAAACCTTCTGGATTTTTTGGATCACTGGGAGATGTACAGATGTTCTCCCATTGTTTCTTTGTACACTACCTTCCCTCTGTCAGTCTGTCTCTCTCCCTTTCTTCCCAATCTTTTCTTACTTCCTTTGATTTATTATCAAGCAATATTTTATATGGCCTATTAATTACCCCTTTTTAATAGCAACTTTTCTTCCAGGCTCAACTAAAAACCCTACCAGGGCTGGTCTTTCATTTAGCAATCACATGTCCCTTTCTCTTTGAATATACTGTGTTGTCAACCCTGGTAGGGAAGGCAGTCCCTAATCTGCAGTCCAAATTTCTGCTTAGCCGCATCCCACTATATTACCTTTCCAGCTGTAGTTATTTGCTATCAAAACTTTGTCTTCTTCACTAATTTTCTCCAGTAACTTTCCATTCATGTGTTGGCTTAGTGCTTAGAATACTTTTATGAATATTCAGTAAGGCCGCTGTTCTTAAAAACTGCATTCAAAATCCTACTCTCTGCTTGTTTCTTGAATCCCCCCACCTTTTCATCATCACCCCTCTCCACTATGACTTACAACCTTTGGCTTCTGTTCTGCCTTAATTGTGAAGCTCTAAAATATCATATCAAATCAGGTAATTCTAAACCACACTGTTCAATGTGGAGACTCAACTTATCCCACTTAACTTTTGCCCGCTTCCCCTTCCAAATAAAGTCACTCAACTCTATTGATTATGACTGACAACTTCATCTCTGGTTGATAAAAACATGCCTGATCTATACATAAAACGAAAGGGAGTAGAAACATTTTTACTCTGTGTATCTTGCTATCCATATCAGTAATCAAGAGCTTCCAGTGTCTCAATTTTTGTATAGCTTTTGTTTAGACTACTCCCATAGATCCTTAAATACCATAATAGACTACTTTTTAATCCATACACCAAAATATTTCATCTCATCACATCCTCATAAATGTACTGTTGAACCAATTCATACGTGGGTACATAGCTTTGATGGTCTACCTTTAGATGCAGTAGCCAAAGTGTGTGTGTGTGTGTGTGTGTGTGTGTGTGTGTGTGTGTGTGTATATATATATATATATATATATATATATATATATATATAAAATGGGTGTGTGTGTGTGTAAAGATAGGTATCTCTACATATGTATGTAGTAGAGTTATATCCTGCTAATGAAATGACCAACTGCTTAATGTTTCAAAACTTAAGGGCTCCTTCCACCTGCTTTAACTACCTGGAGCTCAAGCAAAGCTCCAGATGAAAGTCAGTTAGAGTGTCAAAAACGTTAGTGCTTTCTTGTTGAAGTACTTCATCTCTGCAGGCTTTGTGAAATCGACTGTAAGCTAGTGAGCCTTTCAAGGATAGGCAGTATGTTCTACTTTGGGGGAACCTACCACTACTTCATTCTTCTGTGAAAAATCCTGTTGGTTTCTGTGAAACATTTAATTTTATGCTAGGCTTTTCTATTTTGCGGGGATGTCATACCTGAAGGAATTTTTACTTATCTAATGCTTGTGTGAACATGCGGTGTAAAAATCCAATTTTTTGTATAGTTGTCTACATTTTTGTGTAGAATAACTGTATTTGGGGCAGGATTTTGTTTTTGTAACTGTCAGGAAATATTACCTCAGAGACTCTTGCAGGCGCTGCTATGCACCTATGAGGTCTCCTTCCTGTCTTGAATATGAATTAATTCTCAATGCTTCTTGGTTCTCCTGTCCAAAAGGAAAAGAAACTTGTTAGGGAGTCTTTGGGTGTCTGGCTGACTCCACCACTGCCTCAGCTGCTAGTGGATGACTCTACTATGGACAATACTCATTTAATGGACCAGCCATCTATTACTCATGCTGACTCTGGTGTAGCTCCTCAGGAAGTCACTAAGAACTGGGAGATTGGCACATCCCCTGTGGCTGTAGGATTGCCCTTAGTGGGCAAGAAAGAAACGCTCTTTTTGGGCTCAGGGAAAGGACCAGTTGAATGTTTACTGCTCATCCAGGTTAAGGTGCCCAGTTCCTGGGTAATGCTTCCATTATGGATCGTTCCCTTTCTACAGAATCTCCCAAGAAAATGCAGAAACTTAAAAATATTTTTCTTGTTTCCTTATCTATGGACATGGAATCTTTGTTGAGACTTGCTCAAGGATCGCTCTCCGCTTTGAATGTGATGAATCCTAGATCTTCAATACCTTCTTATAGGTTCATAAAAGCGTTCACAAGGCTAACGACCACAACGGCCTTTTTAAGCCTAGCCATGCGCCCCAAATCTCTGACAAGTTCTGATACTCCTGATAAGTGTAAGCAGAGACTTGGGAGATGAAACATTTACAAGCTAGGGCCTAGGAGATGAACCATTTACAGGGTGCCTGTGTCCATTGGAGACATAGGTGCCAAACCAGGGATGAATTTCCTGTTCCCCATCCAATTGTCCAGGTTGCACTTGAATTGGGTTAGGGAGGAACTCTGCTTCACATGGAACGGTAGCCTGTTCCAGAGACAGGGTAATCTCTGGGATACATATCCTGTCTCTCCAACAGGTTCTATTAATATCACAGGCAAGATTTAAGTCTTTAGAATGGGTCATTCTGGTGCTGTTTGTTTTGCAGATATGCAGGAGGTCCATTAGAATGGGGTCTGACAATGCCATGCATGTCAGGCATAGATCTCCCCTCAAAAGCCTGTTGGAGACACAACACAGGGATAGAGCCTTGAGGCAGTCTGCATAGGACATTTTACTTGAGCCCTGTATTCTTTTAGTGAAGAACCTCTGTGGATTTTGCAGTTGTTGGATGTGCCTGGTTAGGTACATACCAAAGGGGGCATTGTACTCGATGATAGGTCTGATGAATGCCAAATACAGTGGAACAATAACTTCCTTGAACTTGGATGCCGTACCTTTGTTTGTTAAGTTGCATGACATAGAAAGATTTCCTCATTACTGCAGACACGTGATGGTCAAAGGCTAGATTACTATCTGTGTGTGTCCCCAAGTCCCTGACTACTGGGGTCAACTCTAAGGAGTATGTTTGACAATATGATAGTTACCAGGGGTGGATGACTTCCCAAAGGATACTATTATGGATTTCTTGGCATTTAGATTTAGTCCATGGCTCTAACACCAGTTGTTTGCCTGTGTCAACCCCTCCCGGAGAACATTTGTGTCAGTGTGGCATTCAATGACAGCTCCTAATTTGCAATCATCTGAAAATTTAGGCAGCCAGAGACCACGGACATTGGCCTTGACTTCAGAGAAGTAAATGCCAAAAAAGAGCGGTCCAAGGACTGATCCCTGAGGGACTCCACTTGTGACTGGTCTCTTTGTAGAGGTGGACTCCCCAATTCCAACTTCCTAGGTCCTATCTGTGAGCCAGTTGGCTATCCACCGGGTGACATACAAGTTTGTACCCAACCTCTTGAGTTTGTCAGCAATGCCCGAGTGGGGTATTGTGCCAAATGCCTTAGCCAGGTCAAAGTAGGCAGTGTGAACTAATTTCCCCCTCATCCATTGCTTTTATGACCTTCTCAAAGAAAGCCCATCAGGTTGAGTAGGCATGACCTGCCCTTGACAATATCAAAATGAGTTGCATCCAGTGTCTGGAGGTTGACTATATCACTACTAATCACTTCCATGATAATTCTTTCTTCCTTTCTTATAGAAAAGAAAAAAATATTTCTCTCATAGTCTGATAAAAAATTATAGTCAAATGGGCAGAGAAGGGATTTCTCAAGTTGAAGATTCTGAGGAAAGTGTTTCCTCGGACTGCATTCCAGAAAACCTTTCTTTTTCTGAAACTATTAATAAAATTACAGATTTATTTCAGTGGGAACAAAATAAAATCCCTTATGTCCCAGCAAAAGTATTACGGATTTATTACAACTGGAGTTCTCTCAACCGGTAGCTATTCCTTCTGTGTTGTCTGCCTCACAGCCTGTTTTCCTTGGAGTTTTGAAGTATGCCTGTCAGTCAGCCCCTGCCTCCAAGACATCTGGTACCTCAGACATACAAATTTTTGTTGTCTAATCCCAAATCAGATCCTGCAGAGACTTATCTTCTATTGTTAAACATAATGTGAATTCTAACTCCACTCCTTTCAGATAAGAATGGGAAAGCTTTTAAGGAAAAATGTTCATTCTTCTGCAACTTTAAATTATCAGAAATTTGGACTACCAGGCTCACAAGTTAAAAAAAAAGATACTGGCTTACTTTGAGAACATGAGAAACTTAACTGCTCGCTTTCATTTTTCTCTCTTAAAACTTTCCAGATGATGTAAAAGTTAAGATTTTGACTTCTTCCCTCCTCAGGTTTTTATTCCAGGAAACAGTAAGAAATCTAAACATAGTTCCAACAAGCAACATTTCAAAATGCACTGGCAATGAGGCTCAAATAAAAAAGGGGGAGCCTCCAAGAACAAAGAATAGTCCAAAAAGACAGAATGACTATTTGCCTCTTCCACCACCTCCCTATCCTGGCAATTCTTCAAATATTTCCTTTTGTCTAGGCCTCTGTCTTCTACAGTGGCATCAGAGTACCTCAGACAAGTGGGTTCTGAGTCTTATCCAAGAGGGGTACAGAAGGCAATAAGCATTTCTACCTCCTTTTTGTGGGATTCCCCCCTCATCCTGCAAGCCAGATGTTCCTTTTCCTCCTACTTACTTAATGGTGGCTCAGGGGATGATAGAACTTGTATCCTCAGCCCCGATGGGCAAAGGTTTTTATTCAAGGACTTTTCTGGTGCCAAAAAAAAGAGGGAATTTTGAGACCAGTCCAAGATCTGTCCTTTCTCAATATTTTTGTGAAGCTCCCAAAATTCAAACTGTAAACCCTTCAAACCCGGTTACCTATCATACCCTCCTGCAGTTTTATAACACTGGATCCAAAAGGCACTTTTCACATTCCAGTTTGCAAGGAATTCAGAGTTTCTGTGTCTGTCTCAACATTACTAGCTCTCTGTCTTACCCTCTTGTATGGCTACTGCCCCAAGGGTTATTCACAAAGTTTCTGGCTCCACAGATTGCTCATTGCATGCTTCAAGGTATTCACATCTTTCCATATTTGGACAATTGTCTTACATTTACTGACACTTTTTTCATTTGTCAAGATTCCCAGACATATGTTAAAAAACTTCTGCTCAACGTGGGGTTTTAACTTAACTTGCAGAAATACTCTTTAATTCCTCTCACTCTTTCTGGGATGTGTATTAGACTTGTCTCTGTAAGAGTGTTCTTCCTCTGAATGAAGTACAACAGTGAAAGGAAATTTTCCTGAATTTCTTAAGACAATCTCAGGCTTCTGTCATGGAATTTCTCAGGATTCTGAATTTCATGACTTCTGTGATTCTCATGATTCCCCTAGCCAGAATTCACAAGAGAATAACACAGTGGTATCTCAGATCAGTCTGGACTCATGGTCAACACTCATTATCTTTTCACACTCGAGTTATGGGATTAGTCAAAAGGGAGTTACTTTGGTGGGTGTACCAGTTCTCTCTCAATTCGGGTATCCCCTTTTCCTTCAGACTCCCTCTTAATATGGCACAACAGACCCTTCATTCTTTACTTGGGGAGTAGTTTTAAAAGGAATGAAAGTTAAAGGTCTGTGTAATTCCAGTGACAGACAAAAGCAAATAAATGTTAGAGAGATATTGGGAGTTGGTAATAATCTAGGCTATGAAAGTCTTAAAACCACCCCTAGTCACTAGGACATCTGTAAATTATCACTGGTAGATCTTACCACTTTGCAAACTTTCTACAACTGCCTAGGAGGGAGCAACTCAGCTCAATTGGACTCTTCAAACTTCATATGTTTTTTTTAGAGTACAACATAGTTGCAGACAGCTGAGCAGGACAAGGACAGACCCTCAAAAAGGAAAATGTACTATGGGATGTTCCAGAAACTGATCTAACTGCAGGGAGCATCTCAAAATAATAATTTCAAAGAAGGCAAACAGATTTAATACATTTTGTTCCAGGATTCCTTGTAAAAAGGCCTCAAAATCAGGTGCTTTTTAATTCCCATGGATGGAAAGGCTCTTCTAATCTGCTTACCTTTTACATTGACTGACTCGGTCCTCCTAAAGATTGTCAGGAGCTTTCTAAGGAGTGTGGTGGTGACTCTTTTGGCAAAAGCAACAGAGGTTCTCTCTTCTTCTGAAATCACCCAAGGGCAATTACCACAAGCTTCCCTGAAAATTGGCCTTATATAAGGCAGGGGTTGTCTGATGCACTCCATCCTGAAAACACTTAAACTTACTGCCTGGATATAAGTGTTCTGATACATTTTGGTCACTTTTTTTAAGGATGTACTGTCAAAACTAAAGAGGCAAAAACCACTGCTACTAGAAAATCATGTCTGTGGAAAATATTTCTACTTGGTGACAGTCTAAGAACCAGGACCCTTTTAAGGCCTGTTTGCGTCTGGTTCTGTATTATTTGTGCAAGTCGTTCTCTGGTGTTCTTGGCCCTCTTCCAAGGTTCATTTTTTAGCTATTTTTCTGATCTGCCCTCAAGATTCCTTTTCTTAAGTCAATCAATCCACTGAGAAAAAAAAAGTTAACTCCACCGTGGGATCTTAATTTTGTGCTTGAAAAATTGACATTTCTATTTGAATCAACTCGTCAGGTTGACTTGAGGTCCTTAAAATGGAAGGATGTACTAATCACTGTTGCAATACATGCAAGAAAGGTATCCGAGTTGCAAGCTCTTATAGTGAGCCAACCCTAATTCATTTACATTAAATACAGGGTTTCTTAGAGAACTAATCCTTCTTTTGTAGCTAAAGTCATTTCAAAGTTCACTGTACTCTTTACCAGACCTACAGAAAAGGGAGAAAGATCACTACATACCATGGAAGCCCACAGGCAGCTCAAACAATACTTGGACAGAAGTAAAGCCAACTGGCTGTTTGTCTCATATAAAGGCAGGGAAAAAGGACTACCACTGTTAAATCACACATTTTCAACATGGTTATCTCGTGCTATTTCTTACTGTTGTGCTAACCATAATACGCCACTTCCAGGCAGGATTTGGGCCCATTCTACTAAAACTTTGGCTTCATCTGCAGCTGTATGTAAAAAACGAAGAGTAAACTATAAAGTTATTCTACTGACAGTAACGTGGTCCACTGTGCATATTTTTAGAAATCCCAACAAACTGGATTCCTTTTCCTGATCCAGAAAAAAAAATTGATAGGGCCATACACATGGGTAAACGTGTGTGTGTGTGTGTGTGTGTGTGTGTGTGTGTGTGTGTGTGTGTGTGTGTGTGTGTGTGTGTGTGTGTATATATATATATATATATATATATATATATATATGTGTATGTATATGAAAATGTATATATATATATATATATATATATATATATATATATATATATGTATGCGTGTGTGTGCGCGCGTGTATATATCTATATATATATATATATATATATATATATATATATATATATATATATATATATATATATATATGGGTTCCATACACTAGATCGAATTTTCACTAATTCGAAACAGTGCATGGAATGCTCACTGCAGCGAAAGTGCACTTACGCAAAGTTCAGTACAATGAATGGGTGTTGCACTGAACTTTCGTGCAGTACTCACGGACCTTAGGGTTAGGGCACGGATCATAGTAAGCGGGCTATCCCCTTACCATGACCCGTGCCCTAGCCCTAAGGTAGGGATGACTGCAGTGCATTGAAGGACATAGCAATGTCATCCACTACGGTGCGATAGTCAGGAACCTTAGGGTTAGGGCATGGATAAGGATAAGAGGATAGCTTTACTAACTATCCCCTTACATAATCCTGTGTCCTAACCCTAATGTCCATGACTATCGCACCATAGTGGACGACATAACTTGTTTTTTTATGTCCTCCACTGTGCTGCGGTGTTTTTGGTGAAGTGCAATTATGCAAAAGTTCACTTTTGTTAAATGAGACCATCAACC